>NW_025725866.1:0-16868 GCF_021461395.2 Schistocerca americana
ACTGGGAGGGGAGAAGGAAAGGAAACGTGTCATGTGGCTGGCTGTGTGTGGAGCTGCTTCGTTTGTGTGTCTTTGTATCGATCGCGACGGAGATGGCGGGCGGGCTGTGTGTTGTTGTGCGAGAGGCGGTGATTATTTGCTTGCGTGGTTTGTCTCTGTGTGTTTGTTTGCGGCGGCGTTGGGGTTTCCGAGGCAAGGCGTGTGGGCATAGGCGGCCGGATCAGCTGTTTCGTTCGTGTCGACGGCCGTTGCGCGCGGGAGTGGAGGGCGGTGTGTCGACACGCCTCCCTTTAACAATGGTCATTATTGCTGCCGTTGTCGGTTTGGAAGGCGACTGCGACGGTGCAAAATGTGTGCGTGTGTGTGTGTGTTGGGCCACACGGGCTGTGTGGACGACAAGATGGCGGACGTGCGCCGGCGGCGGCTGTGCTGTGACAGTGCAAAGTTAAAACAAAACAAGGTGCGGCGAGGACGACTGAAATTTTGCTTTGGACGTAGGTTTGTGTGGTGGCCCTGAAAAGGGCCGATTGTTGTGGGCCGAGCCGGCAAAGCGCGTTGCGTGCAGGGGAGCACGCGGCGCTGCGATTGCCTGGCCTCCTTTAGGCCTTCTTCTCGGTCTTCTTTGGCAGCAGGACGGCCTGGATGTTGGGCAGGACACCACCCTGTGCGATGGTGACGCCCGACAGGAGCTTGTTGAGCTCCTCGTCGTTGCGGATGGCAAGCTGCAGGTGGCGCGGGATGATGCGCGTCTTCTTGTTGTCGCGGGCCGCGTTTCCGGCCAGCTCGAGCACCTCAGCCGCGAGGTACTCCATGACGGCGGCGAGGTAGACGGGCGCCCCGGCGCCGACGCGCTCTGCGTAGTTTCCCTTGCGCAGGAGGCGGTGGATTCTGCCGACCGGGAACTGGAGCCCAGCCCTGCTTGAGCGGGACTTTGACTTGCCCTTGACTTTGCCTCCCTTTCCGCGTCCGGACATGGCGATGGGCTAGCGACGGTGCACACGAAACGGAAACGAAAACGACCGGTGCGAGCGGCAGCGAGTCGAGCAGCGGAGTGCGTGCCGGCGCAGCCGGGGTGGGGGTGCTTTATGGGCTCGGGTGCGGCGGCCGGTTGCGCGCGCGCCCCATTGGTCGGCGGCCGCAACAGGGCGAGCTGGTAAAGGTGCGGCGGCGGCTGGCGGCGGGTGCCACTGTGTGGGGAGACGCTGACTAGAGCGGAGCGCTTGCTACTGGTGTTGCTGCTGCCGTACGTTGGTTGGAGATGCCGCCCAAGACTAGCGGGAAGGCCGCCAAGAAGGCTGGCAAGGCGCAGAAGAACATTTCGAAGGGCGACAAGAAGAAGAAGCGCAAGAGGAAGGAGAGCTATGCCATCTACATCTACAAGGTGCTGAAGCAGGTGCACCCTGACACGGGCATCTCGTCGAAGGCGATGAGCATCATGAACAGCTTCGTGAACGACATTTTCGAGCGCATTGCGGCCGAGGCTTCTCGCCTGGCGCACTACAACAAGCGCTCGACCATCACGTCCCGCGAGATCCAGACCGCTGTGCGGCTGTTGCTGCCTGGCGAGCTGGCCAAGCACGCCGTGAGCGAGGGCACGAAGGCGGTGACCAAGTACACGAGCTCCAAGTAAGGAGGTGGCTCTGGAATGGAAGGAAGGATGGAGAAGGCTCCTCCGTTGCGAGAGCGGCGAAACGGCCCTTTTCAGGGCCACCAACTTGCCTTTTGCGGGAAGGGCGGAATTGTTGTTGTTGTTGTTGTTTGTGTGGACGGCTGTGATGTATGTGTGCATTTTGATTGTGGGTGGGGGGGCGCGTCAAAGCGTGTTGCGCGGGGTACGGCCACGAGGTTGGTCGCCGTGGCGTGGAATGGTGGCACGCCTCGTTGGCGTGGTTTTTGACCCATTGGTGTTGTTGGGGTGTGTGTGTGTTTGTGTGTTACCCGTCTGCGAGGGGGGACAGTGCGATCGGCGACTTTTGTGTCACCGTAACGACGGCCGTTTGCGGGTTTGTTTTTTTTGCACATCATACATGGCGAGGGTGAAATGTGAAATGTTTTTGTTTGGTTTGTTTTTGCCGCCCACTATTCCCTTTGCTGTACGCCGAGTTTGACAATGGTGCGACGTAACTGCAGCGTGGAGGTGTGTGAGTGACGTTGAAATGAACGTGCCATTAAGACGCATTGTTGTTGTATTGTACTGTACGTGTACGGCGACACGCACGATGATGTACCATTCGACTCTGATGTTTGATAGCCGTGTCTGACTGATTGCGTACGACGCACGCACACCGATGTCGTCATTCAAGATGCACGCTAGACGGCGGCGGCGGCGGCGGCGCCGGTCGTTTGTTTGGCGAATGTCTGTACACGTGTTTGTCTGTGTCCATCCGGTATGTATTTGTTTGTTTGTTTGAAAGTGTTTTGTGTGTCGGTGACGTGGTCCGATCCGTCGCCCCCTGAGTAACTGTCGATCGGCGCGATAGACCGGCGTCACGCAACTGAACCGAAGTCTTGGGCACACCCGTCATACTGTTGTACACCGTCGCGCTGAGAACGGTAACGAAAGGTTGACTCTGATCGGTCGAATGTCTGGGCAGAACGTGAGGAATGAGGCAAGAGTGCAAGGAGGGGGGGGCAAAAGAGAGAGGAAGGGAAAAAGGGGAGAAACGCATTCGTAGAGCAACGGAACGTTCCCGTGTCGGAGGCGTATTGGAGCCGCACTGAAATGCGTTTAACGGCGGCGCGGCTGCAAGTGTCTGCCGTGGTGAACGTTACCTTTGACGGCTGCATTGGGCTTTGCCTTTGCTTTCGCTTTCGCTTTCGCTTTCCCGGATGTACGTAACGTTTGTTGATATGGTTCTGAGGAAGAGTGTATGACAGTGCCGTGCCGTCCATGTTCGTGTGCCCTCCCATTGTGTGTATGCTATTGTCTGTGTACTTGAATGATGTATGTAGGTGTTAGTGGACATGTTTTACCAGTGGGGGGAAATGGATCGTCGATAGTTGCCGTCACTCTGTCACGGTCGAGATGACGCACCCTCCGTACAGAAAGGTGTCGAGAAAGTGAGTGTGTGTGTGTGTGTGTGTGTGTGTGTGTGCGTGCGTGCGTCCGTGAATTGGCAGTGTTTGGAGGTGGGCGTGCCCTGCATGTGGCCCGGAAAAGGCTGTTCGTTAGGCGGTAGTGTTGTGTGGACAGGGGAGGGGCATGCGTAACGCTGCTGGCATGGCATTTCGGGAGATGGGAGGGGGCAAACGAGGAAACGAGGAGCGGCGGCCAAAGACGGGACGGGGAGGGGCGCGGTGTGGGTGGCTTGCGCCTGTGCTCGGCGTTGTGGTTTGTGCAAAAGAGGAGGAGAAAAACAATGTGAGTTGCCAGGGAGGGGAGCGGTGTTGTGTTGTGGTTGTCGTGGTGTAGCCGCAGACGCGGCTGTCAGTGAACGTGGCGAGACGGACGGATGCGCGGAGGGGCGGGGGCGGGGGCGGCGCATTTCGCCGGTGCCGTGCCGTGCCGTGCCGTGCCTGAAAGCCGCGTGGTCGCTGTGTTGTTGGTGGCGTGGGGGCGAGGAGAGTACCGTACGGGTGTGCTTGTGCGCCGGAAATGGCACACTGCGCCCGCCCGTCTTGGAGGCTGATGGCTGTGGTGTGGAAATGGGGCGCGGTGATGTTGAAGCACAGAAAAGAAACCAAGAAAACGGAAGGCGTGATGCGGCGGTGGTGGTGAGAGCGGGAAAAACAAAACAAAAGAAAAAAAACAACAAAAAAAAAGAAGGAAAAACAACAAGAAACAAAAAAGAAAACAAAAAGTCTATCAATATTAAAATGTAAATGGAAATGGAAATGGACCCAGGTATAACCTCCCTGCACAAATAGCAGAGAGTCCGATGATAATAAAAATGTGCCAGAATGTTAACGTCCCTACAAAACAAACCCAACGATAATATTAATGAAAGAGTGAACCGTATGTAACATTGCAACAGACATAATGAAACCTGATAAATTGTATAAGGGCAGCAGCCGTTGACCTTTGGCCCTGTATTCAGAATAAAAAGAGCCAAAGATCGTTACCCCAATGAAAAAGACACTGAAACACGTATGTAACATAGTAGCGATGGCGAGACATGTAGCATCTGTGACCAGAGAGTTTGCGCTGGACTGCGCGAGTGTTGCGAGCGGTTCTCAGTCAGTCAGTCAGTCTGTGTAGTTGAGGGCTGTACTCTGTCAGTAGTCGTCGCGTGCAGTACGCTAATAGTCGTCATGCAGAGCGGTCGGTCAGTAGTAGCAGCCGAGTGCGGTTGTGTGATGTAGGCGGTCGGCAACACTGGTCAAGATGGTGAATAAGGTATACTGTTAATTAATATAATCATTAGATAATGAGAAATTGTATTTATTGTAATTATGCTCCAACAAGTTCCCCAATAATAATTTTTATTTCAAAAGCATTTTTCAAACATTTAATCTTTTATTGAACTAAAGAGTTCGTTCCACTTCTTTGAAGAAAAATGTCACTAAAATCACAAAAAAAGAGAATATTATTATTTGCAATGCAGTTCCTCCAAGCGCTGCGCAACAACCAGAGCAGAAATGTGACATCCATTTATTCGGAGGTAAGACTTTAATTCCGATTGTTTTGCACAGGGCCAAAGACCGATATTTCGGTTTAATTGAAGTTTCTTGTCACTGAACGGACTTTTTTAAATGTTGTGTGAAGACTTTATATTTGAGTCAGATTGCGAATTGCACATTGTTGTTGCCATTTTCAATACCTCTCATTGTGGGCGAGGTTACAATTAGCGCAATGTCCATTAGCATCCGTAAATAACATTGTCCATTATTTTAAATATTGCTGGGAGGTTACAACACACACACAAAACAAAAAACAAAAAGAAACAAAAAATTGCATTTATATCCGCTCCTCGATTGTAGATACCCCTTACACAGCTGTGTGCAATGAATGAGTGCTGGCTGGTAATTAATTGCACTCCTTGGAGGGAAATGCCATAGGAAGTAGTCTTTAAAAAGTGAATGTTTTTCGTTAAGAGACAAAAGTTACTTTAGAAAAAAAGTAATAGTGGGGCTTGTGTTGTTGAACAAAATAAGTACAATGAACATACGTTATCAGATTTGCGCAATGCAGCGTCACACCACCTCTTGATTATAACACAATATACTATACATCGTCCCGAACCGTGACCAGAGTCGCGAGACGAGCAGAGCACGCCGCCGACGCCCGCTCAGTACAACCGTCCACCCGCTACTACTGTCGACCGACTACTACCTCTCCCGACTCGCGCTACAATATATATAACAACTGTTCCTGGCGACCCGGTGCGTGCCACTACTGTCGTCTGGCGCGGTCCAAGCGCCGACTAGCAGCGATAAAGAACTCTCTGGTCAGACAGAGATGCTGTCATGCCTCGCCATCGCTCTGGTAATGAATACATACGTGTTGCAGCGTGCGTACCACCGGAACACGCAGTGGCGGAGCCAAAGACTGTGTTGTCGAGGTCGAGTGCGAGTGGGAAGAGAGGCAGCGTCGGCACGGAGATGCAAGCGAGCGCGAGACGCACGGGGGCTGCGGCGTGGCGCGTTTGCGGTCGGCGCCTTTGGTGGCAACGGCCGGGACAAGCAGCGGTGTATGGTGTGGTGCGGGGCGGACAGGGGCGGCGGTGGACGGGGAGGAGGCGGCGCGACGACGGCATGGGGGCGAAAACGGGACGGGGGACGGCGGATGTTGAGAGGCGTCACGCGCGGACAGGACACAGACACAGAGACACACAGAGTGGAAAGGGAGGGTGCGCGGTAGTAGTTGGGAATGTGCGTACCGTGCGGGATGGGAGTGGGCGAGGAACACGGTCGTGGCCCCTGTTTTGGGTGCGTGTGATGACGTCGGTGTGTTGTGGGAAGGGAAGGTGCTGTGGCGGCGGCGCGTAATGGGCGTAGGCCGAAAAGAGAAAGGAACGTGGGCAGTGTGTTGGCAAGCGTCGGTTCGACTGCGACGTTGATGGGCAGGGCAGGGCAAGGTTAATGGTGGTAGGAGTAGGCGTGTGGGCGCAAAAAATCTGCCGCTGCAGGCGGTGCCGTAACCGCCATGGCGGGAAGGAGAGAGGGCCAAAGAAAGAAAGAAAGAAGAAAAAAAAGGAGGGGGGGGGGGGCGAAAGTGGAGAGGCGGTGGTGTGAGAAGGGCGGGGGCGGAAGGAAGGCAGGAAGGACAAGAGGCGAGGCGACGGCTTGCTTTGTGTATCGGTCGGTCTCTGGCTATGCTTCGTTTTCTGCAGCAGGGTCGGTGCGCGGCGTGGCTCGCGGCAGTGGGAACGCCTGGTGGCTGGACGGCCAGCAATGCGGTTGGATGGGCGGCCACAGCACCGCACCTGTGCCCGAGGAGGAGACGCTGGCGGCGGGCCCTGAGGTGAGGCCGGCTCGGCTGGGGCTGTGGATGTGTAGGTGTGCGCCGCTGCTGCAACAACGAGTAAAACGCGAGAAGAAGGGATGGCGGTAGAGAGGAAAAAAAAAAAAAAGGTCGTGTTGTGTTGATGCGCAGGCAGACGCGTACAGAGGGACGAGCCCGGTCTGCAGCAGGGTGTGGCCGTGCCGAGTGCAGAGCAGCGGCGGCTCGGTTCGGTTCGGCCCGGCCCGGCGGGCCGCGCTGTTGTCGCGGACGTGAGCGCCCCCCTGGCGGGTGGCCGGAGGCGGCGCGGCGTGTTGGACGTGTGGCTGGTGGCAGTGCACAATTTGCGAGTGGCTGGCGGTGTGGTGTGGCGGTTGGCGCGTCGGGCGGCGGAGAGGTATGTGTTGCGGGCGCCCTTTGCTGCGCTGCGTCGTTGCGTGTGCCGTACAGGGCGGGCGCTTGTCGACTGTGTGGGCGGTGTGGCGAATTGGCGTGAAACGGCTGCCGAGAGGTGTGTGGTAGCGAGCCGGTCGGTGGTGTCAGTGCGAAGGGGAATGTGCGTGCGTTTGGCGGTTTCGGTGTGCTTTTTGCGGCGTGAGAGTGGGAATTAGTGGGGCCGGCTGTTGTGTTGGTTCCTTGTGTCTTGTGTCGCGTAGCTTGATGGCAACGTGGAAGGACGCCGGTTTCGTTTCGAGCCTTGCGTGTGGTTGTCGACGTTGACTGGTTGGCGTGTGCCGATGCACGTGCATGTGTGGGTCGCGAGTGCGTTTTTGGCTGGCTGTGTGTGTGTGTGTGTGTGTGTTTTGGGGGGGAAGGGGGAGGCGGTGGTGAAAGTGCAGTCGTTGCCACGGGCGTCGTCGGGTGGGGCTGGGGCTGTGCGTCGTGGCGGAAAGGTGGTAGGTTGCGGGAAGCGAGCCCGTCGTTGACGGTGTCGCGTGAGTTGTGAATCGAGTGGGGCGCGGGGCGCGGGACAGGAGCAGCGTGCCGCTGCGTCGTGGTCGTCAGCAGAGGCTGTGCGTGTGCTTGTCCTTTTTGTGGGCGGTTCGTGCGAGGCGTTTTTGTTTTGTGTTGCCCTAGTTGTTAGTTTATTTTGTTTGTGTTTGTTATTTTGAGACGACGACTGGTTGGTGGCGTGCGCGCGAAGTGGCGGTGTGCGCTTCCCGTGTCGTTTGTGTTGTTTGGTTTTTTTGTTTTTGTGTGTTTTTTTTTTTTTTTTTTTTGCACTGGGCCCCGGTGGGTGGGTGCGTGTGTGTCGATTGCCGGCTGGCGAGAGGTGCGCCATCGGCGGGGTGGGTCGCCGGCACAAGTAGAGGCGGCGGCGTTGTTGCTGTTGTTGTGTGGTGTTTGTTTTGTTCGGCTGTGTCGGCGAGCTGTGTTGCGGTGCGTGTGAATGGTGGTGCAAAAGTGCTGGCGTTGGGGCTGCGACTGCGACGGCGGCGAGCCGCGGGCGCGCCATTGATAGTGATGTTGTGAACAGCGGCTGTGTACGGTAGTGGTGTTGTTGTAGCACGACGTGCATCCGGGCCGGCGCGGAAAGCGCAGTTGCGGGCGGTTGCCCTTCGGTGCCAGCCATGTCGCGTGAGCGGCGGGTTGCTCTGGTGTCGACACGTGGTGCTCTGGGTTGTTGTGTGGTGCCCTTTGGCCGGTGGGGGTGGTTCGCGTGTGTCTCGTTCGCGCTCGGTGTCTGGTCGTGGTCGTGGTCGTGCTGCTCCCCCGTCTGTCGGCGGTTTCCGACGTCGTCTGTACGTTTTTGTTCGTTTGCGGCGTGCCTGCCGACGTCGTCCCGTCGCGACCTTTCAACCGAAAGTGTGGCGCCCGAAGGTGAACGAACGTAACCCTGACCTCGGCGCTTTACGCTGAGCCGAGCGAACCGAACCGAACCTAACGTGTGGTGTGGCGAGGTGAGCTCAGCCTGTGAGCCCCTAACGTCTACGTAAGGTAAGCTGTCCGGCTCACGCCTCACGTTTGAACGCTTTTGTAACCTACGTTTGACGCTTCTTAACCTAGCACTGACCCCTTAACCTAACGTGTAACCTAACCTAACCTAACCTAACCTAACCTAACCTCTGACGCCTGACGTGTTTGAATGCTTAACCTAAGTTTGACGCTTAACCTAACCCAAGTCCCCTTAACCTAACCCACGTCCACCTAACCTAACCTAACGTAGACGTGTAAACGTAATGTGTAACGCGTAACGTGTAAGGTCGGCTGTCGTGTGTGCTTGACGGCAGATTGGGTTGGTCTGTAGATTCGGATTGCGGTTTGCCTCGGTCGAGGGGTTGGGTCGGAAGCGGCGAGGGGCGGCGGCGCCTGTTGCGCAGGCGGCGTCCGTTTGCGGCGGGCAATTGTTGAGAAACGGCTGTGAATGTTGGCGGGCGAGAGGAGGAGGACGGCGCGCGATGTGGCCCGACGGCTGCGGGCCGATCGGGAAACGGCGGGAGGGCGACGGAAGGCGATGGGGCGGCGGAGGCGCGTTTGCACGGCCGTCATCGCCGCACGCCTCGGCTTGTGTGGCTGTGGCGCCGGCCGCGCTGGCCGGGCTGCCGCGGCGACGGTGTGGGAGTTTTGCCGAAGGTTTGGCCATTGTGGCGGGTCGTCGGCTGGGGCTGTGGGGGCGGCATTTGGGCGGGGGCGGCGATTCTCGGCGGGCCGACCCAGGCTGTAGCGCGCGGTAGCTGCAGTTTGGCCGTGGTTTGCGGCGCTGCCGTGGCGACTGGTTGGCGACTGTGGTGTGGCTGTGTGTAGCCCCATCCTCGGTGGTTTGAAAGGCGCGGGCGGTTGTGGCGCAGGTTTGGGGCTGCTCCGCACAGGCTGTCGGACGTTGGGCGGTAGCAAGCGCGGGAGGCGCGGCGCGGCGGCGCGCAGAGTGGCGGCCGCTCTCTCGGCCGTCCGCGCCCGCCCGCGACACTGGCTGGGCCTTGTGATTCTCTGCTCTTGTGCTTGCGTGCCTGCCGTCCCGCTCGCTCTCGCTGTGTGTTACGCGCGTCGTCGAAATGGCAGATCAGGCGGCTACGAACGAGACTGCTGCGGCACCCGCCGCCACCGGCACTACGAAGAAGGCCAAGTCTGCGTCGTCTGCGAAGAAGCCGCGCGCCAAGCCTGCGCACCCGCGCACCTCTGAGATGGTGACGGCCGCCATCAAGAGTCTGAAGGAGCGCGGCGGGTCGTCGCTGCAGGCGATCAAGAAGTACATAGCCGCGCACTACAAGCTGGACGCGGAGAAGCTGGCGCCGTTTATCAAGAAGTACCTCAAGTCGGCCGTCGTGGCGGGCGAGCTGGTGCAGACGAAGGGGAAGGGCGCGTCCGGCTCGTTCAAGCTTGCCGGCGCCGGCGGCGGGGGGGCGGCCGAGGGCGGCAAGGCTCGTGCTGGCGGTGCCAAGAAGAAGCGCGCCGCTCCGGCCAGCAAGGAGAAGAAGGGCGCCCGTGCGGCCGGCGCAAAGAAGGCTGGTGGCGTGAAGGCGGCGACCGGTCGGAAGGCGGGCGCCGCCAAGAAGGCGTCTGCGGCGTCGCGGCCGCTCCCGCGGGTGCGAAGAAGGCGGCTGCGGCCAAGCCGGCCAAGGCCAAGTCGCCGTCGAAGGCGAAGAAGGCCGCCAAGGTTCCGACGAAGAAGCCGAAGGCGCCGCGCCCGAAGAAGGCGACGACGCCGTCTAAGGCGAAGGCTTCGCCCAAGAAGAAGAAGTAGAGTAGAGGAGAAAGAGATGGGAAAGGAAGGGTTTGGCGCTTGACTCCGTCGTCCCCACCCCCCGTCGTCGTCTAGTGGCGCGCAAGAGACGCGCGGCCCAAAACGGCCCTTCTCAGGGCCATCAAAGCACGTCGGGGAAGGTTTTGATTGTCGTGTTGCGTTTGGTGTGGGTGTCTGTCTGGCGTTTCTGTATGCCCGTGGGGATGCTGTTTGCGTGCCGTGGTGGTTGGATTGCGGGGGTCGGTGGCGGGTGTGGGCGGCGGTAGCGGTAAGCGGTGTTGTTGTTGTTGTTGTTGTCGTGGTTGATTGTCGCCGTGTTTGTTTTGTGGCGGCGGCCGACGGTTGGTTTTCTGTCACGTTGTTTTGTTTGAATACGTTGGTTGGCTTGCCTGCGTTCGTTCTTCTCGGATGTCTGTCTTGTCGAGTCGTGTCTGGTCTTTGTTTTGTTCCTTTGTGTGTGTGTGTGTTATGTTTTGCAACGGGGGGGCACGTTGAGATGCGGAAGGAGTCGGCGGGGATTTCGGTGGCGTGTAGAGCGAGCGAGCGCGCCTGCCTGGCCGTTGGCCGTCGGAGTGGAGTGCGGGTTTTTTTTGTTTTCGAAACGAAAGCGGCGGCCGGCCAGCCACCCGTGCGGTGTGACGTCGGCCGTTGGGTATTGTGCGCTTTGAGCGCCGGGGAGGGATGATGTGTGATTGTTGCGCGCTGCTAGCAGGCAGGCAGAGTGAGCGGGTGTGGCGGACGGACGGGAAGTGGTGGTTTTTGTTTTTGGGTTGCGGGGCGAGAGGCAGGCGACCGACAAAGTTTGCTCGCGACGGAGAGATGTTAGTGGCCCTGAAAAGGGCCGTTTTTGTTTGTGCGGTGCGGTGCCGCGGCGCGGTTTAGGCGCGCTCGCCGCGGATGCGGCGCGCGAGCTGGATGTCCTTGGGCATGATGGTGACGCGCTTGGCGTGGATTGCGCACAGGTTGGTGTCTTCGAAGAGGCCGACGAGGTAGGCCTCGCTGGCCTCCTGCAGGGCCATGACTGCGGAGCTCTGGAAGCGCAGGTCGGTCTTGAAGTCCTGGGCGATCTCGCGCACTAGGCGCTGGAATGGCAGCTTGCGGATGAGCAGCTCTGTGCTCTTCTGGTAGCGCCTGATTTCTCGCAGGGCGACGGTGCCCGGCCTGTAGCGGTGGGGCTTCTTGACGCCTCCGGTGGCGGGCGCGCTCTTCCTCGCCGCCTTGGTGGCGAGCTGTTTGCGCGGCGCCTTTCCGCCGGTGGACTTGCGGGCCGTTTGCTTTGTGCGGGCCATGGCGGTAGCGGTAGCGGTAGCGGAGCGGCGTGCGTGGAGGTTAGGTGCGGCGCGGCGTCCGGTGCTGCCTTGACAACGGGCCCGCGCGCCTCCGTGCTGCGCTTATATGCCCTCGGTTGCGCGTGGTGGGGGGAGGGCGGGCCAGAGTCTATATAGGGGGGCGGCGGGCGCGCTGGGCGCAGACCGTAGCCGACTCGCCAGCCGCTGCAGCTGCTGTTTGTGCACGTTTTGCTTTGCCCGAGGAAGGAAGGATGACAGGCCGCGGCAAGGGAGGAAAGGGGCTCGGCAAGGGTGGCGCCAAGCGGCACCGCAAGGTGTTGCGCGACAACATCCAGGGCATCACGAAGCCCGCCATCCGCCGCCTGGCTCGCAGGGGCGGCGTGAAGCGCATCTCTGGTCTGATCTACGAGGAGACCCGCGGGGTGCTGAAGGTGTTCCTGGAGAACGTGATCCGCGACGCGGTGACGTACACTGAGCACGCCAAGCGCAAGACTGTGACGGCCATGGACGTGGTGTACGCCCTGAAGAGGCAGGGGCGCACCCTGTACGGTTTCGGCGGTTAGGCTGCGTCGCAGCGGGCGCTGGCCTTCCCGCGGCCGTGCTTGTGGGTGGGAGAGACTAGAAAACGGCCCTTTTCAGGGCCACCACACTGTTCGGAAGTTGAAAAGTGCGAAAGAGTCTGTGTTGTTGCTGCGTGTGTGCGCGCTGTGTTGTTTGTTTGTTTGTTTCTTTCTTTCCGTTTGAGCGACGTGATGTGACTGGGAGGGGAGAAGGAAAGGAAACGTGTCATGTGGCTGGCTGTGTGTGGAGCTGCTTCGTTTGTGTGTCTTTGTATCGATCGCGACGGAGATGGCGGGCGGGCTGTGTGTTGTTGTGCGAGAGGCGGTGATTATTTGCTTGCGTGGTTTGTCTCTGTGTGTTTGTTTGCGGCGGCGTTGGGGTTTCCGAGGCAAGGCGTGTGGGCATAGGCGGCCGGATCAGCTGTTTCGTTCGTGTCGACGGCCGTTGCGCGCGGGAGTGGAGGGCGGTGTGTCGACACGCCTCCCTTTAACAATGGTCATTATTGCTGCCGTTGTCGGTTTGGAAGGCGACTGCGACGGTGCAAAATGTGTGCGTGTGTGTGTGTGTTGGGCCACACGGGCTGTGTGGACGACAAGATGGCGGACGTGCGCCGGCGGCGGCTGTGCTGTGACAGTGCAAAGTTAAAACAAAACAAGGTGCGGCGAGGACGACTGAAATTTTGCTTTGGACGTAGGTTTGTGTGGTGGCCCTGAAAAGGGCCGATTGTTGTGGGCCGAGCCGGCAAAGCGCGTTGCGTGCAGGGGAGCACGCGGCGCTGCGATTGCCTGGCCTCCTTTAGGCCTTCTTCTCGGTCTTCTTTGGCAGCAGGACGGCCTGGATGTTGGGCAGGACACCACCCTGTGCGATGGTGACGCCCGACAGGAGCTTGTTGAGCTCCTCGTCGTTGCGGATGGCAAGCTGCAGGTGGCGCGGGATGATGCGCGTCTTCTTGTTGTCGCGGGCCGCGTTTCCGGCCAGCTCGAGCACCTCAGCCGCGAGGTACTCCATGACGGCGGCGAGGTAGACGGGCGCCCCGGCGCCGACGCGCTCTGCGTAGTTTCCCTTGCGCAGGAGGCGGTGGATTCTGCCGACCGGGAACTGGAGCCCAGCCCTGCTTGAGCGGGACTTTGACTTGCCCTTGACTTTGCCTCCCTTTCCGCGTCCGGACATGGCGATGGGCTAGCGACGGTGCACACGAAACGGAAACGAAAACGACCGGTGCGAGCGGCAGCGAGTCGAGCAGCGGAGTGCGTGCCGGCGCAGCCGGGGTGGGGGTGCTTTATGGGCTCGGGTGCGGCGGCCGGTTGCGCGCGCGCCCCATTGGTCGGCGGCCGCAACAGGGCGAGCTGGTAAAGGTGCGGCGGCGGCTGGCGGCGGGTGCCACTGTGTGGGGAGACGCTGACTAGAGCGGAGCGCTTGCTACTGGTGTTGCTGCTGCCGTACGTTGGTTGGAGATGCCGCCCAAGACTAGCGGGAAGGCCGCCAAGAAGGCTGGCAAGGCGCAGAAGAACATTTCGAAGGGCGACAAGAAGAAGAAGCGCAAGAGGAAGGAGAGCTATGCCATCTACATCTACAAGGTGCTGAAGCAGGTGCACCCTGACACGGGCATCTCGTCGAAGGCGATGAGCATCATGAACAGCTTCGTGAACGACATTTTCGAGCGCATTGCGGCCGAGGCTTCTCGCCTGGCGCACTACAACAAGCGCTCGACCATCACGTCCCGCGAGATCCAGACCGCTGTGCGGCTGTTGCTGCCTGGCGAGCTGGCCAAGCACGCCGTGAGCGAGGGCACGAAGGCGGTGACCAAGTACACGAGCTCCAAGTAAGGAGGTGGCTCTGGAATGGAAGGAAGGATGGAGAAGGCTCCTCCGTTGCGAGAGCGGCGAAACGGCCCTTTTCAGGGCCACCAACTTGCCTTTTGCGGGAAGGGCGGAATTGTTGTTGTTGTTGTTGTTTGTGTGGACGGCTGTGATGTATGTGTGCATTTTGATTGTGGGTGGGGGGGCGCGTCAAAGCGTGTTGCGCGGGGTACGGCCACGAGGTTGGTCGCCGTGGCGTGGAATGGTGGCACGCCTCGTTGGCGTGGTTTTTGACCCATTGGTGTTGTTGGGGTGTGTGTGTGTTTGTGTGTTACCCGTCTGCGAGGGGGGACAGTGCGATCGGCGACTTTTGTGTCACCGTAACGACGGCCGTTTGCGGGTTTGTTTTTTTGCACATCATACATGGCGAGGGTGAAATGTGAAATGTTTTTGTTTGGTTTGTTTTTGCCGCCCACTATTCCCTTTGCTGTACGCCGAGTTTGACAATGGTGCGACGTAACTGCAGCGTGGAGGTGTGTGAGTGACGTTGAAATGAACGTGCCATTAAGACGCATTGTTGTTGTATTGTACTGTACGTGTACGGCGACACGCACGATGATGTACCATTCGACTCTGATGTTTGATAGCCGTGTCTGACTGATTGCGTACGACGCACGCACACCGATGTCGTCATTCAAGATGCACGCTAGACGGCGGCGGCGGCGGCGGCGCCGGTCGTTTGTTTGGCGAATGTCTGTACACGTGTTTGTCTGTGTCCATCCGGTATGTATTTGTTTGTTTGTTTGAAAGTGTTTTGTGTGTCGGTGACGTGGTCCGATCCGTCGCCCCCTGAGTAACTGTCGATCGGCGCGATAGACCGGCGTCACGCAACTGAACCGAAGTCTTGGGCACACCCGTCATACTGTTGTACACCGTCGCGCTGAGAACGGTAACGAAAGGTTGACTCTGATCGGTCGAATGTCTGGGCAGAACGTGAGGAATGAGGCAAGAGTGCAAGGAGGGGGGGGCAAAAGAGAGAGGAAGGGAAAAAGGGGAGAAACGCATTCGTAGAGCAACGGAACGTTCCCGTGTCGGAGGCGTATTGGAGCCGCACTGAAATGCGTTTAACGGCGGCGCGGCTGCAAGTGTCTGCCGTGGTGAACGTTACCTTTGACGGCTGCATTGGGCTTTGCCTTTGCTTTCGCTTTCGCTTTCGCTTTCCCGGATGTACGTAACGTTTGTTGATATGGTTCTGAGGAAGAGTGTATGACAGTGCCGTGCCGTCCATGTTCGTGTGCCCTCCCATTGTGTGTATGCTATTGTCTGTGTACTTGAATGATGTATGTAGGTGTTAGTGGACATGTTTTACCAGTGGGGGGAAATGGATCGTCGATAGTTGCCGTCACTCTGTCACGGTCGAGATGACGCACCCTCCGTACAGAAAGGTGTCGAGAAAGTGAGTGTGTGTGTGTGTGTGTGTGTGTGTGTGTGCGTGCGTGCGTCCGTGAATTGGCAGTGTTTGGAGGTGGGCGTGCCCTGCATGTGGCCCGGAAAAGGCTGTTCGTTAGGCGGTAGTGTTGTGTGGACAGGGGAGGGGCATGCGTAACGCTGCTGGCATGGCATTTCGGGAGATGGGAGGGGGCAAACGAGGAAACGAGGAGCGGCGGCCAAAGACGGGACGGGGAGGGGCGCGGTGTGGGTGGCTTGCGCCTGTGCTCGGCGTTGTGGTTTGTGCAAAAGAGGAGGAGAAAAACAATGTGAGTTGCCAGGGAGGGGAGCGGTGTTGTGTTGTGGTTGTCGTGGTGTAGCCGCAGACGCGGCTGTCAGTGAACGTGGCGAGACGGACGGATGCGCGGAGGGGCGGGGGCGGGGGCGGCGCATTTCGCCGGTGCCGTGCCGTGCCGTGCCGTGCCTGAAAGCCGCGTGGTCGCTGTGTTGTTGGTGGCGTGGGGGCGAGGAGAGTACCGTACGGGTGTGCTTGTGCGCCGGAAATGGCACACTGCGCCCGCCCGTCTTGGAGGCTGATGGCTGTGGTGTGGAAATGGGGCGCGGTGATGTTGAAGCACAGAAAAGAAACCAAGAAAACGGAAGGCGTGATGCGGCGGTGGTGGTGAGAGCGGGAAAAACAAAACAAAAGAAAAAAAACAACAAAAAAAAAGAAGGAAAAACAACAAGAAACAAAAAAGAAAACAAAAAGTCTATCAATATTAAAATGTAAATGGAAATGGAAATGGACCCAGGTATAACCTCCCTGCACAAATAGCAGAGAGTCCGATGATAATAAAAATGTGCCAGAATGTTAACGTCCCTACAAAACAAACCCAACGATAATATTAATGAAAGAGTGAACCGTATGTAACATTGCAACAGACATAATGAAACCTGATAAATTGTATAAGGGCAGCAGCCGTTGACCTTTGGCCCTGTATTCAGAATAAAAAGAGCCAAAGATCGTTACCCCAATGAAAAAGACACTGAAACACGTATGTAACATAGTAGCGATGGCGAGACATTGTAGCATCTGTGACCAGAGAGTTTGCGCTGGACTGCGCGAGTGTTGCGAGCGGTTCTCAGTCAGTCAGTCAGTCTGTGTAGTTGAGGGCTGTACTCTGTCAGTAGTCGTCGCGTGCAGTACGCTAATAGTCGTCATGCAGAGCGGTCGGTCAGTAGTAGCAGCCGAGTGCGGTTGTGTGATGTAGGCGGTCGGCAACACTGGTCAAGATGGTGAATAAGGTATACTGTTAATTAATATAATCATTAGATAATGAGAAATTGTATTTATTGTAATTATGCTCCAACAAGTTCCCCAATAATAATTTTTATTTCAAAAGCATTTTTCAAACATTTAATCTTTTATTGAACTAAAGAGTTCGTTCCACTTCTTTGAAGAAAAATGTCACTAAAATCACAAAAAAAGAGAATATTATTATTTGCAATGCAGTTCCTCCAAGCGCTGCGCAACAACCAGAGCAGAAATGTGACATCCATTTATTCGGAGGTAAGACTTTAATTCCGATTGTTTTGCACAGGGCCAAAGACCGATATTTCGGTTTAATTGAAGTTTCTTGTCACTGAACGGACTTTTTTAAATGTTGTGTGAAGACTTTATATTTGAGTCAGATTGCGAATTGCACATTGTTGTTGCCATTTTCAAT
>NW_025725867.1:0-16825 GCF_021461395.2 Schistocerca americana
CTGTTAGTAGATTTTCGAATCCGACGCTAAAATGATAGTTAACTGTGACGTTCAGGGCCTCCTAATGCCGATGGAACACTCAAATTGCGTCGAGAGTCAATACATCGACCTCCAGTCGACTTGTATCCAAGGGTCTAATGCTGCCTCGGGCACAATATGATCCTTCTCCTGTGAGTCTAGATTTTCGAATCCGACGCAAAAATGATAGTGAATTGTAACGTTCAGGGCCTTCTAATGACGATGGGACACTCAAATTGCGTCGAGAATCACTACATCGGCCTCCAGCCGACTTGTCTCCAAAGGGATATCGCTGCCTCGGGCACCACATGGTCCGTCTCCGGTGATTCTACGTTTTCGAATCCGACGCAAAACTCATAGTTAATTGTAACGTTCTGGGCCTCCTAATGACGACGGAGCACACAAATTGCGTCGAGATTCAATACATCGTCCTCCAGCCGACTTGCCTCCAAGGGTCTATTGCTGCCTCGGGCACCTTATGGTCGTTCTCCTGTGAGTCTAGATTATCGAATCCGACGCAAAAATGATAGTTAATTGTAACGTTCAGGGCCTTCTAATGACGAGGGAACACTCAAATTGCGTCGAGATTCAATACATCGTCCTCCAGCCGACTTGTCTCCAAGGGTCTACTGCTGCCTCGGGCACCTTATGGTCGTTCTCCTGTGAGTCTAGTTTTCGAATCCGACGCAAAAACTATAGTTAATTGTAACGTTCAGGGCCTTCTAATGACGAGGGAACACTCAAATTGCGTCGAGATTCAATACACTGTCCTCCAGCCGACTTGTCTCCAAGGGGATATTGCTGCCTCGGGCACCACATGGTCCGTCTCCGGTGATTCTACGTTTTCGAATCCGACGCAAAACTGATAGTTAATTGTAACGTTCAGGGCCTCCTAATGACGACGGAGCACTCAAATTGCGTCGAGATTCAATACATCGACCTCCAGCCGACTTGTCTCCAAGGGTCTATTGCTGCCTCGGGCACCTTACTTGTGAAAGGTATAGTTTAATGTTTGTCAGGGCCATTCTTTAGTAGGAAATTTTGAAAGTCAGATTGCGTTGCGCTAAAAATATTGTGTGTCAGTTTAAGCACAGTCTTGTAGAATTGTTCAAAGGGGACGTTTCATATGTCGACCCTTAGCCTAGGATACCTCACTGGAATCTTCTGATTTTTTTGTTGTAGTTTGTGTAATTAGTGTAGATTTTGTTTATTGCTAGCGCGTAATTGTAGAGAAAATCTCCTTTGTAGTTGCAGTCTTTCATTGTTGTACAGTAAAACAGTTGTGGCATGCATGTAGATTTGCACCAAGTATTTCGCAGCTGCGCTGGTAATTAACTAGATATTATTTTCAGTGCTATTTTAATGTGTTCTCTTATTTTTTATCTTCAAATTATGTTTTTCTGTGTTGTCGTGTGAAATACTGTGACAATAATGGCGTGTGAAAAACGTAATACTAGGCTCCAAAGTAAACTGAGAAATGACAGTGAAAATGAAAGCAGTGTGTTAGCGCCACCGAGTAATGAATTAACTGATGTTCAAAGTAGTAATTTGGTAACTGTTCATAGGGAAATGGAGCAGGCGGCAAACAATGGCGTGGACAGTGAAACAATTAGTGAAGAGGGACGCATTATCGATCGATCGGTCGGCAACAGCTTGCCTCAGGAATCGGGAATGACAGGACACAATTTTGCGAATACTGTAGACTCAGGTTTTGGGTTCTCACCGTTTTCTCAAATGAGTCAAGACACATTTTCTGCTTGTCAAAATGTGAATGTTGCCGGTGCAACTTCACTGCCGAAAAGCACTGAGGAACATGTTTCAGACACCAGTGCATTGTTATTACAGTTAATGCAACAAATGGGACAAAAGCTACAAAAGTTAGACACAACACTTGAACAAAATCAGAAACAAATGGGACAAAATCTTAAAAAGTTAGACACAGTGGAACAAAATCTTAAAAAGTTAGACACAATGGAACAACATCAGAGACAAACACAGCAACAGTTAGACTCATTGGAACAAACTCTTGAACAAACGCGTGAAGATTTAACTACTGAGTTACATAACATTGAATCGAAATGTCAAAAAGTCTGTAATGACGTAAAAACACAAATTTGTGAGCATTTTCAACCTATTTTTTCGCGGCATGAAAATGCATTACAGAATCACGAAGCAGCCATAAAAGAACTGCAAATTATTGTTCATGAAAATCATGAGACCTTGCAAGCTAAATTTGACTCAGTTGCATCTACCGATTCGGTTACGCAACTTGCAAAAACTCAGGATAACTTAAAGGACACAGTAGATTCGATTTCAACACAAATGGACACTCTGAAACTTGGTTCAGAAAAACACACTGAGGAAATGTGTTCATTATCAGAGAAAGTAGTTGAACTTTCGGATCAGCTAAATAATTTATCTACGAAGGTAGATGATAATCTGAATGACGCAAAACCGGTAGCCTTTAATGACACAGAACAGAGCGAACAAATTAGGAAATTCAAACAAAATCAGAATCAGATTAATACGCAACACCAAAGAGAAATCCGGGAAGTACAAGATCAGCTGACACAGTTAATACAAGAATTACGTATTTCAGAGGATACTCGGGCCCCAATACGGGAAGAGGGACTTAGAAATACGGAACAACCACAAAATAATAACACAGGACACTTCGGAAGTTATGAAAGAAATTGGCAAGGTGCACCGGATTTTGAAATGGAACCGCCGAAACGACATAACAATGACCGATATGCGACTCGCCGACATGATGACTTTGACTATAAGCTGTTCATTACTACACGTAAATTCAAAACATTTAAGAATTCTGGCAACGACATTCATCCACAAGCATGGCTCCATCAATTCTCTCATTGTTTTCCTCCCAACTGGTCATTAGAGCACAGATTAGAATTTATGTGTGGCTACTTAGAGAATGAACCAGCTGTAAGAATGCGGTCGGTCATTCACGATTGCCACAGTGAAGGAGAATTTTACCATGCCTTCCTCTCAGCATATTGGTCTCAAGCCACACAAGACCGGGTAAAACATGGTATCATAATGATGAAACATTTCGAACAATCTGAATTCTCCAGTCTTGTGAAATATTTTGAAGACATGTTGCATAAGAATCAGTATCTTTCAAACCCATACAGCCCCTCAGAACTCATCCGCATTTGCTTACTCAAATTGCCTGAACATTTACGACATATTATTTTAGCAGGACGTTGCAAAGACGACATTGAAGCATTTCAGGGACTCTTACAAGAATTAGAAATTGACACAGACAGTCGCGGGATGCGAAAACAGGAAAACAATCACTACAGGTCACATCTGTCACAATTCCGTGACGACAGAAACGATAACTGGACGCGACAAGGCTATTCTCACCACACAAATCGTGACCAAAACAGACACCACCCGTATGACAACCGTTGGCAGAGTAGTAATAACTACAGGGAAAGATCACCTCTCCGTGGTAATGACTATCACAGAGACAATAAGAGAAACAGACAATATGGGAACCAAAATAAATACTATCAAGGGAGACAGAATAACTTTAGACGCAACGGACCAGCGCGCAGTTACGATTCAGGGAGAAATTCTCCACCATGTGACCGACAAGAAAGAAACTATGGAATCTACCGACATGACGACAGACGATATGATCGTAACGACAGACCTGAATTGCATCAGAACTGGCGGGATTCAAACAGAGCAGGGCCCTCTCGTCACGGTGAATTTGTAGAAGTTAGGTCTCCAAACCCCAATAACGACGCGCGCCAACAAAGAGACAATAGGCAATGACTCACACCGCTGGCAGCCACAAAACGTTCTTATGACACTAACGACGCAGCTGCCGTAGCTAGTAATTACGTAAAAATGGAAGATATTAGGGACATCTTACTCCAAGAACACGACGTAAAACATAACAACGTGGCATATCCTGTGATTTGCATTACAGTAAATGACGTAAAATTTACGGCAGTACTTGACTCTGGCAGTCCCATTTCAGTAATCAGTGAAACAGCCTTTAGCAAATGCAACAAATCGAACGATTGCCCCACACTTCCGCTACGTAAGATTAAATTACAAGGTGCAATCTTTGGAAAAAGTGTAGATGTACGCCAACAAACCAACTTAGAATTCTTTTGTCAAAGCCACAGCTTCTCTATGAACTTTCTTATTGTTCCATTATTGTCGACGGAAATTATACTGGGAGTAGACTTTTTGAATGAATACAAAGCAATCTTAAACTTTCACGATGCTGAAATAACTTTAGAAAAAGAAGGTAAGTCAATAGCTTTGAAATTTGAAGATTGGCTCTCAAACCATGATGAGGAAATTAATCGGCTTTACGTTCTGTTAGACAACAGTTCGGAATTTTCTACGGAACTAGACACTAACAATCACTCTGCAAGTACTGACAGGGATGATATCGACGGCGCATTTGACACTAATAAGTTAATTCAGAATAAAATTCAAGCAATTGAGAATTGTAATGACACTGATAGGCAGGACCTTTTTGAGATTTTACAAGCACATTCCACAGTTTTTACTCACAAAACAGGAACAATCAAGGGATTTCAATACCAATTTCGTGTTCGTGAGCATACTAAATTTTGTGTTAGACCATACGTAATTCCGGCGCATTATAGGGACCGTGTTAGAACAGAAATACAATCTATGCTTGACGAGGGCATTATTGAGCCTGCAGTAAGCTCATACAACAATCCGTTACATGTTGTTGAGAAGAAAAATGGATCGATCAGGCTTGTCTTAGATTCGAGACAAATCAATACTATCATTATTCCTGAAACAGACAGGCCGCAGACGATGGAAGAACTTCTTCAAAATTTTAATGGTGTAAAAGTGTTGTCTTCCATTGATCTCAGATCCAGCTTTTATCAGATCGAACTTCATCCAGAATGTAGAAAATACACAGCTTTCCTTTGTTTCGGCGTTTGTTATCAGTTTCGGAAACTTCCCTTTGGTTTGAACATTTCTTCGGCAGCATTCATTCGTGGGTTAAATTCCATATTACCTGAGTTCTTAAAACGTCACATCACCTTATATGTGGACGATATTCTAATAGCAGAAGCTTCATGGGAACTACATAATCGCATCCTCAACAGTTTGTTACGTATTTTTGTAGAATCTGGAATTACAGTTAACTTGGAAAAGTCTGAATTCGGTAGGACAAAGGTGAAGTTTTTGGGACATATTATTTCTTCTGAAGGCATTCAGCCGGATCCTGAAAAGTTAGAAGCAATCAGAGCCATTCCAGTTCCATCCACAAAAAGACAAGTCCGCAGTTTTCTAGGTCTCGTAAATTTTTACCGTCGTTTTCTGAATATGCAAATTCTTGTTACACCAAAACTTTGTTCTCTCACTGGAAAAAATACTATTTGGAACTGGGACGAACAAGCACAATTGGAATTCAATTCTTTGAAAGAAGCGTTACTTCACGCGCCAATCTTAGCTCATCCAGATCTGTCACAAGATTTCTGCCTTAGCACGGATTCTTCTAAAGTCGGTCTTGGTGCCCATTTATTTCAAGAAGCCATAGAAAATGACACTACCATTCAGAAAACCATTGCTTTTGCTAGCCGAGTGCTAACCAAATCTGAAAAAAATTATTCCGTTACTGAATTAGAAGCTTTAGCTATCGTTTGGGCATTTAACAAATTCCGTTTCTTTCTTTCTGGTAAGCACGTAAAAGTATACAGTGATCATCGTGCATTACAATTTCTTATGTCTTCAAAATTAAATCACGACAGGTTAAAACGTTGGGCATTGTTTCTGCAAGAATTCCGCTTCACAATAGTCTACATTCCCGGCAAGGAGAACATTGTTGCGGACGCACTGTCACGCGTACCGGCTGGGCTTGAGAAAAGTACCACAGAAGGCAACCTCGAGAAAAATTTCAGTATTCTTTACATTCAGAAAGTCGCCTTTGAAAACTTCATCACCACATCTTTAAAGGACATTGCTCATGAACAAGATAAAGATCCGATTTGGAAAGACATCAAGAGCAAATGGCATGAAAAGACACACACACAGATTCGGCATTATTACCTGGTTAGAAACAACATACTCTTCAAACGCTGCACTGTTGATGACAAGCTATGGGTACTTTGCATTCCTGACGATTTTGTTAATAAGCTCATTTGGTACATTCATTTCAGCTACGCACATTTTGGCCCACGAAAATGTTATCATATTCTTCGAACGACTTGTTATTTTAACAATATGGAAAAGCGAATTCGAAGAGTCTTGTCTATTTGTAAACTTTGTCAAAAGGCGAAACCATCTACTGTCTCACATCGTGCTCCGTTGTTTCCTATTATTCCTTCTAAATTAAAAGAATTTGCGGCTGTTGATCTCTTGGGACCGCTTGTCAGAACATCTAATGGATTTTCGTACGTTCTAGTCGCTGTTGAACTTACTTCAAAATTTGTTTCTTTCACACCGTTACGTAAAGCCACTGGACGGTCTGTATCCAACGCCTTTGTTAAAAATTTCTTACGTGAAGTTGGACACGTTAGCAAAGTCATTTCAGATAACGGACCGCAATTCAGATCTGCTGTTTGGTCACGCATGCTTCGCAACCATAAAATCAAACCTGTTTTTATTTCATTGTACTCACCACATTGTAACCCCTCTGAACGGATTATGAAAGAAATCAATAAGCTTTGTAGACTTTATTGTCACAGAAAGCATCAGCATTGGGACAGATATTTACACTTATTTCAAAATGTGCTGAATGAAATGCCTCATGATTCCACTGCTTTACCACCTACTCTTGTACTAAAGAATGAAGAACCACCGAACAGAATCAGAGAGCTTGTACCTTTCCCAAATACACGTAAACTTCGACACAAAGACATAATTGATTTGGCTCTTAAAAATATAAAATCTGCAGCAGACAAAAGGAGAAAACTACACGGTAAAGCAAATGCAAAGAAGCTGTATATTGGTCAGAAAGTTCTCATTAAAGCTCATTCATTGTCACATAAGAAGAAACACTTGAGTCACAAATTCTTTCTAGTTTACAATGGACCTTACAGAATCCGACGTATACCACATGATAATTGCGTTGAAGTTGAAACTCTGCGTACTAGGAAGAGTAAAGGTTTACACCACATTTCACATGTAAAACCGTTTATTGAAAGATAATCTGCTTTTTAACTTAGTCTTTGTCATAAAATTTTTCGCTTCACATTACTAATATGCTTTGTCAGACTTAGAATCTGTTAACATTCAACAATGTTTGAAGTTAAATATCCAATCCAGAACCAAGAGAACTTATTTAAACAGAAATGACGAATGCATTGTTATAGTGAACAGACGTCACAGTGTTATTGTGTGTGTACATTCTTGCTTGTTTGTTGCTCGATTACGTAACGACTATAAGGCTTACATACTTAGGACACATACTGGTACTGCTAATGAGATTTTAATGCAACATTTCGGTTTACTTGAAAATACATTCTGGGTTTAAAGTACTTTCTGTGAGATACCAGAGGACACAGTGGTTAGTTTATGTGACAGCTACACGATTTTATCACGACGCTACTAATGAGTGACAATTTACAATGTTGCTTTTGCGGTGTATCTGTTTTATATCTGCACAGTTTTTCTGAATTCTTCTGGAAAGTAAAACAGGTTTTAGTAGTAACTTTTGTGGTATAGCAACAATGAGACAGCCTTTTTTGTGGCACAACAATACGTTACTGTACAGTACTTTCTTCATCACGCCAATAACCATAATAACTATGATATCTATACGCAAAGCATTTCACTTTTGTTTATCATGAGGTAAGTACATTGACTTCTGCAGAACTTAGCTTTCGGAGGACGATAACTACGACACTTCCACAGAGATTATGTTACAAGACGCACAGTTTAGCGCTACAGTACACGTATTTGAGTGATCAATTTTATACTGAAAACATTTGTTTTTAAAGATTTTTGAATTACAAAGAAAGTTTTCCGTGATACATTTCATTCCATTGCTGTAATCTGTAACACCTGAGGGTATAATTACATTAATCCTCAGGGGGGTACACGCCTACTTTGTGTACCATGTGTTTGGCAAGCACAAGGAACCCTAGCTAATATGGTATTTGCTTATACAACTTTACACTTCGGTACCATATTTCTCTAACACAGAATTACACAGCTATCTGAGTATTTGACAGAGAAACAAACATTCTTTTTACTACATCAGTGACAGATGTTTACGCATTTACAGAGTTGGATTACTTCACAGTTATGAAATTGTATTTTGTCTGTACTGTGTGAACTGTTCATATTTTTTCGGAACCATTGTGATACTATGAGAGCTTTGAATGATGTATTTGGTATGGATTCATGATTTTTAAAGTACGTTTGAGGCAGATGACACTTTTGACATGAGCAGAGAATTTTCTTTAGGTTTGGAATTATTGGAGGAAGCTACGACGATTTTGAGATTTGACTGAGGTGTTATGATGTTATTTTTACGACGACGATGTGTATTATGCTGCTGAGGTATGTTTACGATTAATAGGCTGAGGCTACTATATGAGTTATTTGATTATGCTTCATATTTATAATGACGAAATACTGACGAGTGTCGATGGATACGTATATGTGTAATAAGGTAAGGAATAAGGAGTAGGGATTAGGGACTCTGACTTATGGAAAAGGTTGTTGGAAACCAAGAATCGTACTTTAAGAGTTATGAAATGTGTGTGTATATGCATGAATGTATTACAATGCAGACGAAAATTTTTTGGACACTGTTATATCAATAGCATTTTGTTTCTACAGATTTGCAACGCTAATTCTTGACCTGTGAAATATTTTTATATGACTGCCACGGTAGCGGAAACTGCTGTCGTAAATATTTCCGTAAGATAGTTAAGTGACCACCTGCACGTAATGCGTCGCGGGCACCCAGCTGTCAGACGCCTGGAGAAAAAGCCATTATTGCGAGCCCTTTTCAGCGGCACAGGTAGAAAAAAAAAAGGGGAGGCCATTATCCTCGGAAATATTTTTACATCTGCACACCTGATTACGACAAGCGTCTTTCTACGAGAGTTGAGAGAATTTCTACTAACTTGAAATGTCACATGACTACTGAATGATATTTTTATACTTTGCTTTTCGTAGTTGCTTATTTCATTTGACATCTGTTTTCCAGCTGTGTTGCAGCATTGCTTTTATAAAATGAAATGCATTTGCTAATGTGAACACTTTCTGTCAACAGATCTATTAAATAATTATTTTATGATCCACATTCTTTAAAAAAGGAGCACTTGGAAAGGAAAGAACAATAAGAAGGAACTAGTAACTGCATTCATAATTTTCTTTTCAAGTAATTGGTAACTTTTTGGTAGAATAACTTCTTGTGGTGCACCACTTTAATTACATAGACATTAAGATGTGAATATACATTTCCCTTATCTGCATTGTTGTTTTTACTGCAATATTTTTTCTGCTTGAGCTATGTCATGTTTCGATATAAGCTGCTGTTTGCCAGGCATAGTGCTACTGAACTTTAATTTGTGTTACTCTGCTAAGCCAATTTTACTACTCATTGATTTTTCATGTTGCTGCACATTGGCTCATATTAGTTGTAATTTTGCATTTTATCTGTTAATTTAGATTTGCTGCTGCTTGCTTTGCAAATTGGCATTTTTTTTGTCATTGCTGTTTGTGATAACTTGTTTTGTGCTGCTGCATTGCCTCGTCCCTTAGTTTAATATCTGAGCTCAGTAGATTTAAGTTAGCTTAAGAGGGGGTAGACTATAGAAGAGAATGAGTTGCGATGAATTGGAAGAAATGCATTGAGAATCTATACGAAAAACGTACAGAAAGCAGGTATAGGTAGGATTTTCTCGGAAATAAATGATGAGGTAAGATAATGGAAAATAAAAATGAGGTAAGAAATGTGTGAACATATAAATACAGAAAGCATGCTTAGATCGAATTTTTTGGGTGGAAACAAAGGATGAAATAAGAGGAAAGATATATGAAGTTTTGGGTTGGACTGCAGTACACATGTTACACTGAAAACGAACCTTGTCCTTTCCTATTGGTGTTATCCCACTATGTGTTTGTGTACCCTTGAGTATTTGTTTTCTTCCTGTCTCTGTGTAGTTTCGTAGAATTGTTTTTCCTTTTAATATTAAGCTACATTCACTATGAGGAGGAATACTGTTATCCTCAAATATAAGTTGCATTAATAACATGTTATTTTCTTTGTAAAGTTGTTTACAATTCTGTTCTGTTTCAATGTTCATGTGTGAAATTAATGTTTCGAAAACTATTCTCATTATTTTATGTATGTACTTATGTCACTATTTTTGTAACACTGATGTATATGTTTATTTCTATTCTTTTGTAACGCCTGTTTTACTACAAATGTTATCTGTATTGTTATGTTTTTAATGATGTATTTTGTACCTTTGTAATTCTATTCTTATGTTATAAAATTGTAATTGTCACCAGTTCATGACATTATTAACTTGTTAGTTACATTTCACTGCACACGTTTCTGTTGGTCATAGTATGTGGACAATATGTGAGAAGTAGGGACTGTTAGTGTTTGCACGTGTGTTAATAACTCAGCAAGGGACTGGATAACAGCATTGCTGGTTCTAAGGACAATTTCAAAAACTTTGTGAGTGCACAAGTGGTGGTTTATGGACTTGCTATATTATCCGCAAGACTCTTCAATGGTGATTGTGCACCTGCACAGTCACAACAGATGGCTGCTGGCCATCTCTTCAAGGACTACAGTGGGTCTACATCTTTGATGATCCATCAATACCATTATTTCTACAAGGACTGCAGTGGGTCTGCACCTCTGGTGGCCCACCAATACCATACTCTCTACCAGGACTACAGTGGGTCCGCTCTGTGATGACCTACCTACCAATATTCTTCAAAACTTCGAATGACTCTGCTGTGGGTTTGCTCCATTGTGGCCCATTACCTGTCAGCATGTCAAGAGTCAGCACTGTCTTTCCATTGGAAGGACAAAACTACTTCTTCAAGACTGCATGGAAATCCACTACTTCTGTGTGCATTGTCTTTTACTGCTCAGACTTTGAGAAAAGAAACGGCAGTTTCACTGTGATGAACAATGTGGACTGTCTTTATGGACTGTGAGACAATTTTAGCTTTTGACCAACATAATATCAATAAGTGTGTGCATTTGATTTCTTTGTTATTGTAATTATGAAAAATTTTTTCAAATCTGTATTGGCCACTGCCCCATCCAATTTGTAAAAATTTTTGTGGGGAGCATGGGGGCTATGTAAGTAGGCTGTTTATGTTTTCTCTATGTAAGTAGGCAGTTTATGTTTTCTTATTGGCAACGTTACGTAGCGCTCAATATGAAAATCACTGGCTGTGCTGTGTGCAGTCTGTGGCTGCTTTGCATTGTTGTAATACTCGCCATTGTAGTGTTAGGCAGCTGGCTGTGAACAGCGCGTAGCGTTGCGCAGTTGGAGGTGAGCCGCCAGCAGTGGTGGATGTGGGGAGAGAGATGGCGGAGTTTTGTAATTTTTCATGAACTGATATATTTATATATGATGATATCAAGGTAAATACATTGTTTGTTCTCTATTAATATCTTTCATTTGCTAACTATCCCTACCAGTAGTTAGTGCCTTCAGTAGTTTGAATCTTTTATTTAGCTGGCAGTAGTGGCGCTCGCTGTATTGCAGTAGCTTGAGCAGCGAAGATTTTTGTGAGGTAAGTGATTTGCGAAAGGTATAGTTTAATGTTTGTCAGGGCCATTCTTTAGTAGGAAATTTTGAAAGTCAGATTGCGTTGCGCTAAAAATATTGTGTGTCAGTTTAAGCACAGTCTTGTAGAATTGTTCAAAGGGGACGTTTCAGGTCGTTCTCCTGTGAGTCTAGATTTTCGAATCCGACGCAAAAATGATAGTGAATTGTAACGTTCAGGGCCTTCTAATGACGATGGGACACTCAAATTGCGTCGAGATTCAATACATCTTCCTCCAGCCGACTTGTCTCCATGGGGATATTACTGCCTCGGGCACAATATGATCCTTCTCCTGTGAGTCTAGATTTTCGAATCCGACGCAAAAATGATAGTGAATTGTAACGTTCAGGGCCTTCTAATGACGATGGGACACTCAAATTGCGTCGAGATTCAATACATCGACCTCCAGCCGACTTGTCTCCAAGGGTCTATAGCTGCCTCGGGCACCTTATGGTCGTTCTCCTGTGAGTCTAGATTTTCGAATCCGACGCAAAAATGATAGTTAATTGTAACGTTCAGGGCCTTGTAATGACGATGGAACACTCAAATTGCGTCGAGATTCAATACATTGGCCTCCAGTCGACTTGTCTCCAAGGGTCTGTTGCTGCCTCGGGCACAATATGATCCTTCTCCTGTGAGTCTAGATTTTCGTATCCGACGCAAAAATGATAGTGAATTGTAACGTTCAGGGCCTTCTAATGACGATGGGACACTCAAATTGCGTCGAGATTCAATACATCGACCTCCAGCCGACTTGTCTCCAAGGGTCTATAGCTGCCTCGGGCACCTTATGGTCGTTCTCCTGAGAGTTTAGATTATCGAATCCGACGCAAAAATGATAGTTAATTGTAACGTTCAGGGCCTCCTAATGCCGATGGAACACTCAAATTGCGTCGAGATTCAATACATCGGCCTCCAGCCGACTTGTCTCCAAGGGTCTGTTGCTGCCTCGGGCACCTTATGGTCGCTCTCCTGTGAGTTTAGATTATCGAATCCGACGCAAAAATGATAGTTAATTGTAACGTTTAGGACCTCCTAATGGCGATGGAACACTCAAATTGCGTCGAGATTCAATACATCATCCTCCAGCGGACTTGTATCCAAGGGGATATTGCAGTCTCGTGCACCATATGATCCTTCTCCTGCTAGTAGATTTTCGATTCCGACGCTAAAATGGTAGTTAACTGTAACGTTCTGGGCCTCTTATGCCGATGGAACACTCACATTGCGTCGAGATTCAATACATCGGTTTCCAGCCGACTTGCCCCCAAGGGGATATTGCTGCCTCGGGCACCTTATGGTCGTTCTCCTGTGAGTTTAGATTATCGAATCCGACGCAAAAATGATAGTTAATTGTAACGTTTAGGGCTTCCTAATGACGATGGAACACTCAAATTGCGTCGAGATTCAATACATCGGCCTCCAGCCGACTTGTCTTCAAGGGTCTGTTGCTGCCTCGGGCACCTTATGGTCGTTCTCCTGTGAGTTTAGATTATCGAATCCGACGCAAAAATGATAGTTAATTGTAACGTTTAGGGCCTCCTAATGACGATGGGACACTCAAATTGCGTCGACATTCAAAACATCGGCCTCCAGCCGACTTGTCTCAAAGGGTCAACTGCTGCCTCGGGCACCTTATGGTCGTTCTCCTGTGAGTCTAGATTTTCAAATCCGACGCAAAAATGATAGTTAATTGTAACGTTCAGGGCCTCCAAATGACGATGGAACACTCAAATTGCGTCGAGATTCAATACATCGTCCTCCAGCCGACTTGTCTCCAAGGGGATATTGCTGCCTCGGGCACCACATGGTCCGTCTCCGGAGATTCTACGTTTTCGAATCCGACGCAAAACTCATAGTTAATTGTAACGTTCAGGGCCTCCTATTGGCGATGGAACACTCAAATTGCGTCGAGATTCAATACATCGACCTCCAGCCGACTTGTCTCCAAGGGTCTACTGCTGCCTCGGCCCCCTTATGGTCGTTCTCCTGTGAGTTTAGATTTTCGAATCCGACGTAAAAATGATAGTTAATTGTAACGTTCAGGGCCTTCTAATGACGATGGAACACTCAAATTGCGTCGAGATTCAATACATCGACCCCCAGCCGACTTGTCTCCAAGGGTCTATTGCTGTCTCGGGCACCTTATGGTCGTTCTCCTGTGAGTCTAGATTTTCGAATCCGACGCAAAAATAATAGTTAATTGTAACGTTCAGGGCCTTCTAATGACGATGGAACACTCAAATTGCGTCGAGAGTCAATACATCTTCCTCCAGCCGACTTGTCTCCATGGGGATATTACTGCCTCGGGCACCTTAAGGTCGTTCTCCTGTTAGTAGATTTTCGAATCCGACGCAAAAATGATAGTTAACTGTAACGTTCAGGGCCTCCTAATGCCGATGGAACACTCAAATTGAGTCGAGAGTCAATACATCGACCTCCAGTCGACTTGTATCCAAGGGTCTAATGCTGCCTCGGGCACAATATGATCCTTCTCCTGTGAGTCTAGATTTTCGAATCCGACGCAAAAATGATAGTGAATTGTAACGTTCAGGGCCTGGTAATGACGATGGGACACTCAAATTGCGTCGAGATTCAATACATCGGCCTCCAGCCGACTTGTCTCCAGGGTCTGTTGCTGCCTCGGGCACCTTATGGTCGTTCTCCTGTGAGTTTAGATTATCGAATCCGACGAAAAATGATAGTTAATTGTAACGTTTAGGGCCTCCTAATGACGATGGAACACTAAAATTGCGTCGAGATTCAATACATCGGCCTCCAGCCGACTTGTCTCCATGGGGATATTACTGCCTCGGGCACAATATGATCCTTCTCCTGTGAGTCTAGATTTTCGAATCCGACGCAAAAATGATAGTGAATTGTAACGTTCAGGGCCTTCTAATGACGATGGGACACTCAAATTGCGTCGAGATTCAATACATCGGCCTCCAGCCGACTTGTCTCCAAGGGTCTGTTGCTGCCTCAGGCACAATATGATCCTTCTCCTGTGAGTCTAGATTTTCGAATCCGACGCAAAAATGATAGTGAATTGTAACGTTCAGGGCCTTCTAATGACGATGGGACACTCAAATTGCGTCGAGATTCAATACATCGGCCTCCAGCCGACTTGTCTCCTTGGGGATATTACTGCCTCGGGCACAATATGATCCTTCTCCTGTGAGTCTAGATTTTCGAATCCGACGCAAAAATGATAGTGAATTGTAACGTTCAGGGCCTTCTAATGACGATGGGACACTCAAATTGCGTCGAGATTCAATACATCGGCCTCCAGCCGACTTGTCTCCATGGGGGTATTACTGCCTCGGGCACAATATGATCCTTCTCCTGTGAGTCTAGATTTTCGAATCCGACGCTAAAATGATAGTGAATTGTAACGTTCAGGGCCTTCTAATGACGATGGGACACTCAAATTGCGTCGAGATTCAATACATCGACCTCCAGCCGACTTGTCTCCAAGGGTCTATAGCTGCCTCGGGCACCTTATGGTCGTTCTCCTGAGAGTTTAGATTATCGAATCCGACGCAAAAATGATAGTTAATTGTAACGTTCAGGGCCTCCTAATGCCGATGGAACACTCAAATTGCGTCGAGATTCAAAACATCGGCCTCCAGACGACTTGTCTCCAAGGGTCTGTTGCTGCCTCGGGCACCTTATGGTCGCTCTCCTGTGAGTTTAGATTATCGAATCCGACGCAAAAATGATAGTTAATTGTAACGTTTAGGGCCTCCTAATGACGATGGAACACTCAAATGGCGTCGAGATTCAATACATCGGCCTCCAGCCGACTTGCCTCCAAGGGTCTGTCGCTGCCTCGGGCACCTTATGGTCGTTCTCCTGTGAGTTTAGATTATCGAATCCGACGAAAAATGATAGTTAATTGTAACGTTTAGGGCCTCCTAATGACGATGGGACACTCAAATTGCGTCGAGATTCAATACATCGGCCTCCAGCCGACTTGTCTCCAAGGGTCTACTGCTGCCTCGGCCCCCTTATGGTCGTTCTCCTGTGAGTTTAGATTTTCGAATCCGACGTAAAAATGATAGTTAATTGTAACGTTCAGGGCCTTCTAATGACGATGGAACACTCAAATTGCGTCGAGATTCAATACATCGACCCCCAGCCGACATGTCTCCAAGGGTCTATTGCTGTCTCGGGCACCTTATGGTCGTTCTCCTGTGAGTCTAGATTTTCGAATCCGACGCCAAAATAATAGTTAATTGTAACGTTCAGGGCCTTCTAATGACGATGGAACACTCAAATTGCGTCGAGAGTCAATACTTCTTCCTCCAGCCGACTTGTCTCCATGGGGATATTACTGCCTCGGGCACCTTATGGTCGTTCTCCTGTTAGTAGATTTTCGAATCCGACGCTAAAATGATAGTTAACTGTGACGTTCAGGGCCTCCTAATGCCGATGGAACACTCAAATTGCGTCGAGAGTCAATACATCGACCTCCAGTCGACTTGTATCCAAGGAACTAATGCTGCCTCGGGCACAATATGATCCTTCTCCTGTGAGTCTAGATTTTCGAATCCGACGCAAAAATGATAGTGAATTGTAACGTTCAGGGCCTTCTAATGACGATGGGACACTCAAATTGCGTCGAGAATCACTACATCGGCCTCCAGCCGACTTGTCTCCAAAGGGATATCGCTGCCTCGGGCACCACATGGTCCGTCTCCGGTGATTCTACGTTTTCGAATCCGACGCAAAACTCATAGTTAATTGTAACGTTCTGGGCCTCCTAATGACGACGGAGCACACAAATTGCGTCGAGATTCAATACATCGTCCTCCAGCCGACTTGCCTCCAAGGGTCTATTGCTGCCTCGGGCACCTTATGGTCGTTCTCCTGTGAGTCTAGATTATCGAATCCGACGCAAAAATGATAGTTAATTGTAACGTTCAGGGCCTTCTAATGACAAGGGAACACTCAAATTGCGTCGAGATTCAATACATCGTCCTCCAGCCGACTTGTCTCCAAGGGTCTACTGCTGCCTCGG
>NW_025725868.1:0-16546 GCF_021461395.2 Schistocerca americana
ATGTCACACATTACAGAACATTATGTGTATTATCATGTAATTGTAAAATGTACTGTTAATATGTAAGGTACTGTATCAGTACAAATGTAGTCATACATTTCCATGCTCCTTAGAAAGTTTAGGCCGAGAATGGCTTTTTCAGCTACACTTGCAAAACACCTTATTCAATTTTTTACTGAATTAATAAAATATATTACTTATGTTAAAATAAATACATCCTAAATATAAAAACGTGTATGAGTGGACATAATTCTTCCTCATTTCCATACATATCATACAACTCACGGGAAACACAGTAAAGACTACTCATATTGTAAAACCAGCATAGACACGATTCTGTGCAAATCGTTACGTCCAATGCTTGTCAGTAAGTCAAAGTCAAATAGCCAAACTATACATTCTCATTTATGTTACTTTCTATTATTAGCACGTAAAACTGACTGGAATTTATCTCGAGGTCTCTTATTTCTTAAATCTGTCTTATTGTTGGGCAAGCTGTGTGGGTGATTTTTGAAACAGTTCTACATTTCCACTTCTTCAGGTATTTTGATACTTCTACCAACAGGTTAATTTTTATTACTGGATCTACGTTAGGTGATGGTACTCCTCTCTCTTTGCTTGATGTGCTCTTTAAATTTGTCGCTGGAATATGAGCTTTGTAACGTCCGGTCAAGGTGTCCGTGCTGTAGTAACTCATACGATTACTGACATTGTATATTGATCTAGTTTCAAAAGGTAAATGCTACCTGCATAGACTTTGTGGGGAAGAAAGTGAAAGCTGTGCTTCCTACAGAAGTCTGATCCACCGGCTTGTTCACCAGTCCGTCGTCTCCCGTCTTGTGCAGGACTGCAGGCCCAGGCGGCTGTTTTCCGGGAACGCTTCTCCAGCTACTGGCGGGGCTTGGCGCAGCTGCTCTCACTCGGTGCGACGCACGCCTCACAGCTGTTGGTTCCCCTCGCATTCGAACGAATGGTAAGTGGAGTTTTTCCTCCTCTTATAAACTGTATTATACGTACAGGGGGTGAGAAAATGACACACACCACCTGGTCAGTTCTTGGAGACTGTTTCCCAGTTTACCTTCTTCACACTGTAGCTATCTTTGGCTCTCCAGTTCTAATACTAACCATCTGGAAGAATTCTGAACCAACCTCTACTTCTGTGAGCCTTTTGGGGCCATGATACAAGGAGGCTAAGCTCGGAATGGTTAGAGATCGACGATAATCGTCTGTATTTTTCTTTTCTCGTATTTGCGAGCTACTTCTCTAACAGATTCAGATAACTTTGCATCCAATCCTGCTTTACAAGCTGAAGCATGTTAGCTTCATATTTAGTGGAGAGTGGTCTAGAGTCTCAGTGTGGCACTTCAAGTCGCCATCAGCATCTTCTCTTCCTAAGAATCTCTACTCCATATGGAAGGCCTATAAAATTACTTCTCTCAACATGGAGGTTCGTCAACTTCAAATCTCCTTATTAACCTGTATACATACCACATAATTCATACATGTCGACACAACTGTTCAACGTCTTCCCACCTTAACATTCACGTGACCATTTCCCACGACTCCATGGCCAGACGATAGCGCAGCTGACACTCGTGGCTCGACGCCATTGGTGGCCCCCTGTGCTCACCACTACCAGCCAGCACTGTCCGTGTGAGACGGCAATGCCCCAGCCGCCGCAGCCACAGAGGACGCGCGTCAATAACGAAAACCTGCAGCTGGGGTCCACCAGTTAGCGCGTCTTGCGTCTGCGAGTGGCTTTGTTAAAGGCACTGTGCTACTACAGTCACAACCAGAACATTTTATGAATATGTCAAGGCCAATGAAAATCTCTGTCAAACTAACCTGAAACCGGATACTGCTTTCTGAGAGCATCCATCTCAGTCGTTAGCCTTTCTGCACGTGTCTCGTGGCCTAACTCGAACCATTATCGAGTCTGAATTCTCTGTCTATGATTTATGAACACCACCACCAGTGATGTTCCCACTGCCGAGAGTAAGAGCTATGTGCTCTTAACACATACACTGGACTCGCATTCGGGAGGACGACGGTTCAATCCCGTGTCCGGCCATTCTGATTTAGGGCACGGCCGACTTCCTTCCCCATCCTTCCCTAATTCGATGAGACCGATGACCTCGCTGTCTGGTCTCCTTCCCCAAACAACCCAACCTTAACACATAGAATGGCCACTGTGCATTATGACTCTTTGGATTCTGACAGTAGTATACATGGCAAGTAAAAGGACGCAGTATGATCTGTGTCTTTGTGTAACTTTTTGTGGCGTATGTAGCAACGTGCCAGTCCCTAAAGTATCGTGTGAGCCTCATTTTGGATCCTTTGAGAAGAGAATTAGGCGATACCTGTTTTAGTGAACTGAGAAGGTTCTGGGTAGGTTAAATCTTTTTCCTATAAATATTACGGATGTTTGCTGGATGGTAATTTCAACGATTGATAGTTGCGGGTTCCGTATTTAAGAATCGTTTCTGCCGACATCGTATCATGTCCTGTCATTGCATCTTGTTTTCGTTACCATCATCCAAGCATTTCACTGCAGCAAAGGCCATTTACCTGATACGTATCCAATATTTTGTAGAGTTAGTACCTCACAGCTTGCGAGAATGTTTAAAGGACGACTTCTTTATTACATTTGCGGTGCAGATACGCTTCGTTGATCATACACTGCACCTGCTTAGGAAAAGTGTAATTGCGAAAAGTTATTCCGTGAAACCAATGTTGTACAGATAGTTTCGATTTAAAGACACACTTTGCTTTCTGAATGAAACTTGAGTCTTCAGACAGCTGCAGCAGTCTCGAGGTATTGGTATTCGAGATAATTCCTCTCGTGGTTTTTCACTACAGCCCTGCAGAGTAGTACAGCAGGGCGTGCTGTGGCCCAGGTAAGGACGCAGCTCACGATTTTGACCCTGTGCCCCTGCTAACTGGGCTCTCACATAATACTGTGCACAAATATGTATGTATGTATGGTCAGAATAGTTCAAATGTCTCTGAGCACTATGGGACTTAACTTCTGAGGTCATCAGTCCCCTAGAACTTAGAACTACTTAAACCTAACTAACCTAAGGACATCACACACATCCATGCCAGAGGCAGGATTCGAACCTGCGACCGTAGCAGTCGGTTCCAGACTGAAGCGTTTAGAACCGCAAAGCTCTACTTACGCAAATACGAATTGGAGGCGATAAATCGCGATCCCGCCTTGAACCGGTCGGCCATGTATGTATGTCTGTAAATTTAAAAAATATTGTATTCGAAAAGGATTTATTTTTCTCTGGCTCCTGCCATCAATATAAAACTGATAAAGGAGATATTTCATTCAAAAAATATGAAAAAGAAGAACCACTGTATTGTGAAAACAACTGAAAGCTTTTTAATTTCCATTTTTTCTCGTATTTGTTATATACGTAACAGTTTTGTTATTTCGTAATTGATTCATTACAATATACACATTCTTTTGTGAATAAGGTAATTTTTTAATTTCCAATGTCTATTAAACACTTATTAGTAACTCATAGAGAGAGAGAGAGAGAGAGAGAGAGAGAGAGAGAGAAGTTTTCAGTGTGTACATACAGGGTGTTTCAAAAATGACTGGTATATTTGAAATGGCAATAAAAACTAAACGAGCAGCGATAGAAATACACCGTTTGTTGCAATATGCTTGGGACAACAGTACATTTTCAGGCGGACAAACTTTCGAAATTACAGTGGTTACAATTTTCAACAACAGATGGCGCTGCAAGTAATGTGAAAGATATAGAAGACAACGCAGTCTGTGGGTGCGCCATTCTGTACGTCGTCTTTCTGCTGTAAGCGTGTGCTGTTCACAACGTGCAAGTGTGCTGTAGACAACATGGTTTCTTCCTTAGAACAAAGGATTTTTCTGGTGTTGGAATTCCACCGCCTAGAACACAGTGTTGTTGCAACAAAACGATGTTTTCAACGGAGGTTTAATGTAACCAAAGGACCGAAAAGCGATACAATAAAGGATGTGTTTGAAAAATTTCAACGGACTGGGAACGTGATGGATGAACGTGCTGGAAAGGTAGGGCGACCGCGTACGGCAACCACAGAGGGCAACGCGCAGCTAGTGCAGCAGGTGATCCGACAGCGGCCTCGGGTTTCCGTTTGCCGTGTTGCAGCTGCGGTCCAAATGACGCCAACGTCCACGTATCGTCTCATGCGCCAGAGTTTACACCTCTATCCGTACAAAATTCAAACGCGGCAACCCCTCAGCGCCGCTACCATTGCTGCACGAGAGACATTCGCTAACGATATAGTGCACAGGATTGATGACGGCGATATGCATGTGGGCAGCATTTGGTTTACTGACGAAGCTTGTTTTTACCTGGACGGCTTCGTCAATAAACAGAACTGGCGCATATGGGAACCGAAAAGCCCCATGTTGCAGTCCCATCGTCCCTGCATCCTCAAAAAGTACTGGTCTGGGCCGCCATTTCTTCCAAAGGAATCATTGGCCCATTTTTCAGATCTGAAACGAGTACTGCATCACGCTGTCTGGACATTGTTCGTGAAATTGTGGCGGTACAAACTGCCTTAGACGACACTGCGAACACCTTCTGGTTTATGCAAGATGGTGCCCGGCCACATCGCACGGCCGACGTCTTTAATTTCCTGAATGAATATTTCGATGATCGTGTGATTGCTTTGGGCTATCCGAAACATACAGGAGGCGGCGTGGATTGGCCTCCCTATTCGCCAGACATGAACCCCTGTGACTTCTTTCTGTGGGGACACTTGAAAGACCAGGTGTACAGCCAGAATCCAGAAACAATTGAACAGCTGAAGCAGTACATCTCATCTGCATGTGAAGCCACTCCACCAGACACGTTGTCAAAGGTTTCGGGTAATTTCATTCAGAGACTACGCCATATTATTGCTACGCATGGTGGATATGTGGAAAATATCGTACTATAGAGTTTTCCAGACCGCAGCGCCATCTGTTGTTGAAAATTGTAACTACTGTAATTTCGAAAGTTTGTCTGCCTGAAAATGTACTGTTGTCCCAAGCATATTGCAACAAATGGTGTATTTCTATCGCTGCTCGTTTAGTTTTTATTGCCGTTTCAAATATACCGGTCATTTTTGAAACACCCTGTACTTAGAACAGCAACAGCAATGGCAGCTCAAAAACAATACACACACACACACACGCACCATAAACATATTGTACATGTTCCACACGAAATATATACTCTGTCTCTGTCTCTGTCTCTCTCTCTCTCTCTCTCTCTCTCTCTCTCTCTCTCTCTCTCTCTCTCTCTCTCACACACACACACATGGACGCACGCAGTGTGCAATGAAACATTCATAATCTCAAACATACACTCAGAACTGTGACAAACAGCTCATCAAAGTAGTCCACACACACCCAGTCAAATGGAACACCTTTTTACCTTTTTACTAACAAATCAACCCACCCAGACACATCAGTAAATAGTCTGGGTGCAGCAGATTTCCACACCTATGCCCCCCGATGAACCACTTGTGATCGTGATAGGACACCCCTGCTTCCAGCTGGAATTGCAGTATATACCTCAGTATATAACCTCAATCGAAATGTCTCCTGATAAGCATTTGTGGTGCAGCGCCAATGCCCTAGAGGAGGCACCTGTTGAAGTCCCTGAACGTGAAAGTCTTTCAGGCTGTGCAAATCACCGTGTCTGTCATGCAGACTTGTGGGATAGTCCAGCTCTACCTCTAGGACATATCCCTCAACAGCATCAGCGGCCACATATTTGATCTCTTTCCTCAGTCTGGTGATTTCCGCTTTGGACATCCATGAGAGCCCTTGAAAAGGGAGACTTTGTTGCATGGTTTGCTTTGAGAGACAGTTTACATCCAGGTAAAGGATGAAACTGAAATCGTCAGACAACCTGTACTCCCCCTCGATTATTTGCAAGTTATTTGCCTTGGCATACCTGCGCACACATTGGCAAAGTCACTTGTGGACCGCATGTTCCAGGAAGACATGCATCTCAACGTTGGTCAAGAATTCGCTGCTGGCGTGTGTCTTTCTTAACATGGCATCCCACGAAATCTCAGCCATATGCTACAGAACTTCTCGAAGATGTTGCCGGTCAGATGTACATTCGCGTTCATCATTTTACATGTTCTGATAAATCAAAGATGCCGAAGTCCTGCTGTTCATTCACCAATTGCCCGTTCTTTCTATTCATTATGGGAATGCCTCTTAGTTTACTAGAGAATCCAGATATTCGTTTGGAAAGACCCCTTCTCCGTCACAATTTGAAACTCTTGAAACTCTACATCATCGAGATAAGTGGCTCCCTTTGCTAAGAATATCTCCAGGACGCGTTGGTTCAGCAAATTTCTAAAGAGACGTGAGCATGAACCGTTGTGAATCCAGGAAGCGGCATGTATTTGTGAACGATGTCAGCAATGACACTGGTCCTATCATCCTACTACCCAGACTCGTCAAAGTGCTGAACTACAAAGTGGGCATCATGCTCACTGAAATTGTGGAAAAGATGGCTGTGTGCTGTGGCAGTTGGTACTTACAGTTACATGGGTTGTCAGCTGCACTCTGGGACTTCCCCGTTACATGGCAACAGACTCTACAGGGAGCTTCCTCACCTCTGTCCAGACAAAGTCCCCAGGTATAACGATCAGCTGCCTGCTTGTACAGTGCATCATTCTCCTTCACGTTGGTCATGAGGACGTTTTCACTATAAATGTTACAAACATCCCGTACAAGACTTTCAAGCTCAGTGAGCAGCCATCTCGCACTATCCCCTTGACATAAGATTTTAATTTTAGTGCACAGAACTTGATGGCTAGCCACATATCGTATGCATCATTTTGTGGCAGTGATATGGGAGGCAGAGGCACCACGTTCACACTGTACCACAGGAGCTAGGACAGAAGTGTTGGTGAGAGGCATTCTTAAACTTCTAGAACCATTTATCCTTGATAAGCATTTCCACACCTATTGTTTCCTGGCTCTAGCAGTCAATCAAGTGTCTTTCAAGATACATGCTCTTGGTAAACGAGACATCCTCAGCAAAAATGTCTTGCACCTTTTCTGTTTTCATTTCAGAGGAACGTAGGTGGGACATGCATTTGATCCAAACGTTGTGTTGCTTATCGTCTTTAGAGATTAGCAGCACGTCTACACTTTTTGGATGTTTCTCGGTTAATATAGACAAGAAGAGGGGACCACCTAATTTACGCTCGACTTCTTTGTCGATGTACCACACAGCGTGTTAATGTTTGTCTTCTTCTTATGGCTTTCCTACATTCGGGTCATAAACGAGAAATTAGAACGTCAGTGGACATCTGGTGTTTGTTGTGTATCTGTATGCCCTGTATTTTTAGGGTAATTTCTATCGCTAGCGAGCAGAAACCATGGAAATCAATTTAAATTCCTCTCATCATGATTCTGGGCATTAGGACATGCTTTTTGTTAGCAGTATATACTTTTGAACAGAGATGTAACTGAACCCCACAATAAGTTGATCAAAATCTTATGAACATAAATCAAGGTAGGGTATACAGCTGAGTGTCTTACAGGACTCCCTTTCCTGCACCTCAGAAAAGTGACTCAGTATGACCGCTCTGGTAACGACTCACCCCATGATGTCACGACAGCTTTCCCCCTAACTTGGAGAATGCTCTTCCCCTCAACGACACGTCGAACTCCTAATAACTCTGCACACAAGAAGGAGAAAGAGACGCAGTTGATAAGTATCTAAGGAAGGAGAAATAAAAATCCGTATTCGTATAATAATAATAATAAATTCTGAGTACTCACAAGTAAAACTGTTGTTGTGTTCATTACTGGAATACACTTCCAGCAACTCATCATCAGTGGGCATGTTTGTCATTAAGGGCATATCCAGCATGGGTACTAGAGGAGGTGTATGACGTCGGCAGGGGAGTGTGTCTGAAAGAATATGGACAAACCCAAACGAAAACACAGGTGCAAAAGAACTAGTAGCTGGTGGTCGTGTCTAAACACCTATATTCGCATTGAGAACATCTACAAACAAGAGCATCTCAAAAATAACAACAAAAAATTTAATACTTTAGAATACTCACATATCTGCCTCTGATTAGATTAGATTAGATTAGATTAGATTAATACTAGTTCCATGGATCATGAATACGATATTTCGTAATGATGTGGAACGAGTCGAATTTTCCAATACATGACATAATTAGGTTAATTTAACAACATACTTAAGTTAATATAACTACTTTATTTTTTTGTGTTTTTTTTATTTTTTATTTTATTTTATTTTTTCTATTATTTTTTTTCTTAATTTATATCTAAAAATTCCTCTATGGAGTAGAAGGAGTTGTCATTCAGAAATTCTTTTAATTTCTTCTTAAATACTTGTTGGTTATCTGTCAGACTTTTGATACTATTTGGTAAGTGACCAAAGACTTTAGTGCCAGTATAATTCACCCCTTTCTGTGCCAAAGTTAGATTTAATCTTGAATAGTGAAGATCGTCCTTTCTCCTAGTATTGTAGTTATGCACACTGCTATTACTTTTGAATTGGGTTTGGTTGTTAATAACAAATTTCATAAGAGAGTATATATACTGAGAAGCTACTGTGAATATCCCTAGATCCTTAAATAAATGTCTGCAGGATGATCTTGGGTGGACTCCAGCTATTATTCTGATTACACACTTCTGTGCAATAAATACTTTGTTCCTCAGTGATGAATTACCCCAAAATATGATGCCATATGAAAGCAATGAGTGAAAATAGGCGTAGTAAGCTAATTTACTAAGATGTTTATCACCAAAATTTGCAATGACCCTTATTGCATAAGTAGCTGAACTCAAACGTTTCAGCAGATCATCAATGTGTTTCTTCCAATTTAATCTCTCATCAATGGACATACCTAAAAATTTGGAATATTCTACCTTAGCTATATGCTTCTGATTAAGGTCTATATTTATTAATGGCGTCATACCATTCACTGTACGGAACTGTATGTACTGTGTCTTATCAAAATTCAGTGAGAGTCCGTTTACAAGGAACCACTTAGTAATTTTCTGAAAGACAGTATTGACAATTTCATCAGTTAATTCTTGTTTCTCAGGTGTGATTACTATACTTGTATCATCAGCAAAGAGAACTAACTTTGCCTCTTCATGAATATAGAATGGCAAGTCATTAATATATAATAAGAACAACAAAGGACCCAAGACTGACCCTTGTGGAACCCCATTCTTGATAGTTCCCCAGTTTGAGGAATGTGCTGATCTTTGCATGTTACGAGAACTACTTATTTCAACTTTCTGCACTCTTCCAGTTAGGTACGAATTAAACCATTTGTGCACTGTCCCACTCATGCCACAATACTTGAGCTTGTCTAGCAGAATTTCATGATTTACACAATCAAAAGCCTTTGAGAGATCACAAAAAATCCCAATGGGAGGTGTTCGGTTATTCAGATCATTCAAAATTTGACTGGTGAAAGCATATATGGCATTTTCTGTTGAAAAACCTTTCTGGAAACCAAACTGACATTTTGTTAGTACTTCATTTTTACAGATATGTGAAGCTACTCTTGAATACATTACTTTCTCAAAAATTTTGGATAAAGCTGTTAGAAGGGAGATTGGACGGTAATTGTTGACATCAGATCTATCCCCCTTTTTATGCAAAGGTATAACAATAGCATATTTCAGTCTATCAGGGAAAATGCCCTGTTCCAGAGAGCTATTACACAGGTGGCTGAGAATCTTACTTATCTGTTGAGAACAAGCTTTTAGTATTTTGCTGGAAATGCCATCAATTCCATGAGAGTTTTTGCTTTTAAGCAAGTTTATTATTTTCCTAATTTCAGAGGGAGAAGTGGGTGAGATTTCAGTTGTATCAAATTGCATAGGTATGGCCTCTTCCATTAACAGCCTAGCATCTTCTAATGAACACCTGGAGCCTACTATATCCACAACATTTAGAAAATGATTATTAAAAATATTTTCAACTTCTGACTTTTTGTTCGTAAAGTTTTCATTCAATTTGATGGTAATACTGTCTTCCTCTGCTCTTGGTTGACCTGTTTCTCTTTTAATAATATTCCAAATTGTTTTAATTTTATTATCAGAGTTGCTGATTTCAGACATGATACACATACTCCTGGATTTTTTAATAACTTTTCTTAATATAACACAGTAGTTTTTATAATTTTTGATAGTTTCTGGGTCACTACTCTTTCTTGCTGTCAGATACATTTCCCTTTTCCGGTTACAAGATATTTTTATACCCTTAGTAAGCCATGGTTTGTTACAAGGTTTCTTACGAGTATATTTAACTATTTTCTTGGGGAAGCAGTTTTCAAATGTATTTACAAAAATGTCATGAAATAAATTATATTTTAAATCGGCATCAGGTTCACGGTACACCTCATCCCAGTCTAACTGCTGTAGGCTTTACCTGAAATTTGCAATTGTTAAATCGTTGACTGAACGTACTACTTTGGAGGACTGTTTAGTATTGCTGAATGGAGCTATGTCATATATTGTAACTAGCTGTGCACCATGATCAGAAAGACCATTCTCAACAGGCTGAGCATTTATCTGGTTAAACTTATCTTGGTCTATAAAGAAGTTATCTATCAGTGAGCTGCTATCCTTTACCACCCGAGTAGGAAAATCTGAACAATCGAAGTCGTTCCCCAGAGATCATCATCATCGTCATCATCATTATCAGATGCTGGGTTCAGATCCCACAGCGAGTAACGCCTGCTCACACCTAGAAAAGAAGAAGTAGAACCCATAAGAATAACTTACACTACTAGCCATTAAAATTGCTACACCAAGAAGAAATGCAGATGATAGACGGGTATTCATTGGACAAATATATTATTCTAGAACTGACAGTGATTACATTTTCATGGAATTTCGGTGCATAGATCCTGAGAAATGAGTACCCAGAACAACCACCTCTGGCCGTAATAACGGCCTTGATACGTCTGGGCATTGTGTCAAACAGAGCTTTGATGGCGTGTACAGGTACAGCTGCCCATGCAGCTTCAACACGATACCACAATTCATCAACAGTAGTGACTGGCGTATTGTGACGAGCCAGTTGCTCGGCCACCATTGACCAGACGTTTTTAATTGGTGAGAGATCTGGAGAATGTGCTGGCCAGGGCGGCAGTCGAACATTTTCTGTATCCAGAAAGGCCCGTACAGGACCTGCAACATGCGGTCAGGAATTGTCCTGCTGAAATGTAGGATTTCGCAGGGATCGAATGAAGGTAGAGCCACGGGTCGTAAGACATCTGCAATGTAACGTCCACTCTTCAAAGTGCCGTCATTGCGAACAAGAGGTGACCGAGACGTGTAACCAATAGCACCCCATACCATCACGCCGGGTGATACGCCAGTATGGCGATGACGAATACACGCTTCCAATGTGCGTTCACCGCGATGTCGCCAAACATGGATGCGACCATCATGATGCTCTAAACAGAACCTGGATTCATCCGAAAAAATGACGTTTTGCCATTCGTGCACCCAGGTTCGTCGTTGACTACACCATAGCAGGTGCTCCTGTCTGTGATGCAGCGTCAAGGGTAACCGCAGCCACAGTCTCCAAGCTGATAGTCCGTGCTGCTGCAAACGTCGTCGAACTGTTCGTGCAGATGATTGTTGTCTTGCAAACGTCACCATCTGGACATGGCTGCACGATCCATTACAGCCATGCGGATAAGATGCCTGTCATCTCGACTGCTAGTGATACGAGGCCGTTGGATCCAGCACGGCGTTCCGTATTACCCTCCTGAACCCACCGTTTCAATAGTCTGCTAACAGTCATTGGATCTCGACCAAAGCGAGCAGCAATGTCGCGATACGATAAACCGCAATCGCGATACGCTACAATCTGACCTTTATCAAAGTCGGAGATGTGATGGTACGCATTTCTCCTCCTTACACGAGGCATCATATCAACGTTTCACCAGGCAACGCCGGTCAACTGCTGTTTGTGTATGAGAAATCGGTTGGAAACTTTCCTAATGTCAGCACGTTGTAGGTGTCGCCACCGGCGCCAACATTGTGTGAATGTTCTGAAAAGCTAATCATTTGCATATCACAGCATCTTCTTCCTGTGGGTTACGTTTCGCGTCTGTAGCACGCCATCTTCGTGGTGTAGCTATTTTAATGGCCAGTAGTGTATAAACAAAAACACTATAGAAAATACGTATACTTGCTTTCATCCTCAGCCAAGGTGACCATGATGAGTGACATCACAGCGTCGTCGGTAAACAGTGACAGCAGTGCGGCGTCGTCATTGTTGTCCAACGTGCGTGGCGATGACTGCAGTCACCATGGTCGTCACGCATACCGCACGAGCGTTTGACTCCAATGTCAGGGCTGGCTGGCAGTCGGAGAGAGAGTAAGACTCGGGTCGCCCTCCGCAGGGCTGTTTACAAACCCCTTCAGCCACGCAGCGTGCGCTGATCAGCAATTCAAGTCGCAATTCATCACGCTTCTTCTCTCCCCACTAACATAACTTACACATAGCGCATTGCGACAGTGCCCAGCGTGTTGGTACACATTTGAACATGCCTCTCTCAACTTGCTACTACTCTCACTACTTACCAAGTGTGGACGCAAGGCAGCACAAACGGGTTTATTTCTCGTAAGAAGAAGAACTTCCACATATTAAACGAGTGGGATTGTGCTGTGACAGAAATGCGCGAAATGGAATATGCTGGCTGCAAGTAGCTGCTGATCGGCTACTTTTGAGCGACACATTGCAGAAACTTGGGAAATCATCTCGACAGTTCTCCAAAAAGAGTGTAGATGTCACCTGGTAAATAAACACAGCTGACAAAAGAACTGCAAAAAATGAGCTCGGGAGTATCTAAACAAGTACAAAATTTTTATTAAGAAAGTAATATTTGCACATATCTGCAACACAAGAAAATCCGTTTTCCTCTCCAGCACCGTACACTTGCTTAAGGTGTCGGACTGACATACAGTTGAATGATTCCAAATTCAGGATGGCAGTGTTCTTGAAAATATCCCACATTCACACCACCACCTCACGACCTTTGACGTGCATGACGCTCTCTCTGTGATCACAGTTTCGGAGTGACGTCAGCATATCCTCACAGGTCATTCCTGTATCGTGGCGGCTACTGCGATAGTGGAAGCGAGTCAATCACGCTACTGTCTTCCAAGACATGTCACACTTTATTGTTCTGAGCAGCTGGGCGGAAGTGACAACTTTGTAGAAACTTGTCGAAACACAGACTGAGTCGACGCGTGTGAGAACAGCTACATCTTCAATCATCTGTAAACATGAAGCGGCCGCACTCGTCGTGGAGGCGTCGCCCGTGAGCAACAATGTTGTACCAGGAGGCAGGCAGCTTGGACCCTGGCAAGAAGGTCTTCAGCTGTATCTACAGGTGTTTGGTACACCTACATCTTGGCATAACCTCAGAGAATGCAGTCGAGGGTCGTAAGATCCAGCGATCGCAATGGCCATCAGAGAGGACCCCCCCCCCCCCCCCTCACCCTCTCCAGTCCTACAATGAGTGTGAGTATTCTTCAGGTGCTTGGTGCTTGCAGACATTAACATCAAAGTGGAATGATCTTGGATAATGCCTTAAAATACCTTGACTGAGAATCTTTGCTGTTGGCCTCCGATATGGGTGGCGTGGGTGTTGTCCTCATTCTAGATCTGCCTGTCTGGCTTTTGAAAACAACATCGCGGATGAATGAGGCCTCATCCACAAACAATACAAACTGTATGAAGTTGGACAGTGCAGCGCAGTGAACGATACTGGATTGACACAAGCAGACATAGGGCTCAAAATCCGTTCGTTGCAGTGCTTGCACATTTCATCTTTGATTACTCATTGTGCAGTGTACACAGCAACACACCTCACCATGAACACGACACAAGCTATCTGATGCAATGGACAGCTGACAGCAGGGTCAGTGGTGTGCTTGCGGCACAGGTTAATGCGCCACTGCGATGCTTGAGTGCTACGAGCCTAGTTGTGCGCAGTAGGTCCGTTTGGTGGTCAGGTGTCTACACTGTTTATCAGCTGCTACTGTTCGAGTGCACAACGGACACCCGAGATCTTTGCCAGAGTGTGAAGAACTGCAGCCATCATTGCAATACATGCATTCATTCAGACTGACAGTCGTTGCTTAGAAGAATTGCTATGAGCTACATTGTTGTTAGGTGGTGTATGCTGTGTATGTCCTTGACACAATAAATATGCTCTTTCGAGTATTAGTTCCCTATCTCAATATAATCTATTGTGGAACCACTGTCACCTGTTTCAGTGTGACCCAAAAGGATTAGGGAATCCACGTACAGAGAACAAGAGCAGTTCTGTCCCACTTCTCTCAGACTCTCCCGACGCCACCCATGTCTGTGGTGAGCACTCACCTTCCAGAACAACGTACTGGGTGATGCTAGGGTAGATAGAAGAAAGGAAAACGGAATGGGCAAGTGCGAGAGGGACTCACGCACTAAGGGTTCTGTACAAACTCCCCATCCTGGGAATAGAGATTCCCAATGATTTTTGCCTGTTATCGAGACTCTAGCTTTACTGGCAAGATACTGCTCCCAGCAATACCAAGATCGGTCCAGAAATTCTACGTTATTTCGTCAGCCCAGCCCAAACAAACAAGAACAAGCAAGCAGAGGACTTTAGTTTATGTATGTAGGAAGAGAAGATTTAATAACATATTTCCGTTTACGTACTAAATCATGAATACAACATACATTTTATGTTTGGATGCAGTAATGTTCGTATGTTATACTTTCAACAGGTCATGAATACAATGTATGTCCAAATCGAAAACGACATTTTTATGTGATATAATTACAAGTTAACAAGTTTCAGATTTTTTGCTTTACTTGTACCGGAAAACTTAGTTGTTGCCAAATCTCACGATTCCAAGTCAATGGAGAGCACCCTATAGGTTTCGATGACTGAGTTTTCGATTATCAAAACACGAGACATAAACGGCCGTATCTGTTGACTGGAGTCAGTTATAAGCTTACAGATTTTACGCCGCCAAGGGTCCGTATACCTTTGTATGTGACATAATTTGAACATGATACCCACAACGTATCCAGAGAAAAAGATTCCTAACAGATGGACAGACAAATAGACAGACTGATAAAAAATAATACGAAAAGTATTTTCTAGAGTTATATAGTTACCAATTATGGATTTTAAGATTTTTTTCATTTATTTGCACTGTGAAATCTGGCTTCTTTCAAAATGTCATGATTCTAAATCAACAGGAAGCACCATATTGATTTTATGAGTGATGTTTCGAGTATCAAAATATATAATTTAAATGGCCGTATCTTTATTGCATTGACTTAGAAGCTTACGATTTTTACAACGCCAAAGTAACATAGACCTTAATATGTGACACAAATGTGAACTTCGTACCCGAAAATGATCCAGAAAAAATGATCTTAACACTCGGACAGTCAATACATTCCTTCAAATCTGCAATATTCGAGATACAGACGACATCGTGTTAGACGACGAGCTACAAACGCAAATTTTCGGCAAAAGCGATCAGCCAGACGACAGACAAACGCTACAAAATTTTGAGTCAAACTGACATTTCGTGTGTGCACAATTAACTCAGACAATGTTTCAGATATGGAGCGGCGGATGTCTATCGTTGCGTTTGTAGAAGGTCATAACATGTGTTCAGGTTTGTCACAGCGTTGGTATCGAGTAGGATTTTGACGGATTTGTCAACAGGCTGGCCATTCTATTTTCGAAAATCGTTCAAAAGTTTGAATAGAATCTCGTCAGAGTTCCAGCTACGCCATGTGGCTTTACACGTAGGAACTCGACGCTGCTGGCAGCTCCAGAACATTTCAGTTGGATACATCGTCACGGGAGTATACATTCATACATTCAGACGTCTGTAATGTCAACTACCAAGAAATATCTGCACCTCTCTTATCGGATGTCACAGTTTGAGAAATGTATTTATTTAATAAAACCCCACTAGGCATCTGCTGTGCATTAATGTTTTTATGCCTGTACAAAACTGAATGTACTACACTCATGCGCTGGCAGTAATTTCAGTGTCATGTAATAGCGCTACATGTAACTGTATACTAAGACAGGCTGCTGCTTGTGGATATTATGAAAGTAATTTGAACTATTTTCTGTGTGTCTCAGGGTAACCACGCAAGTGATCAGCAACTCCACGGTTGGATTAAGGACATGAAACGTGTGAAAGACATGCTGCGCACGAAATTAACCGGATGTGTACAGGACTTGCAATTAGCCAGCAAACAGGCGGAGCACTACGAGGTGGAAGAAGATAAGGAGAGGCCTGGGCACTTGATAATCAGGTATAGACCAGTGTACACTCAAATGTCTGCCGTACTCACTATGGTTTATTGGAGTTTATCTCACTTTTATCCATTAAAGTATTCATTAAAGTTATAGAAAACACAGGGATCATTTAATTCAAAATGGAGTAAAGAACTAGCACTAAGAGACAGTAGTGAAGGAC
>NW_025725869.1:0-16508 GCF_021461395.2 Schistocerca americana
AATGAGGCAAGAGTGCAAGGAGGGGGGGGCAAAAGAGAGAGGAAGGGAAAAAGGGGAGAAACGCATTCGTAGAGCAACGGAACGTTCCCGTGTCGGAGGCGTATTGGAGCCGCACTGAAATGCGTTTAACGGCGGCGCGGCTGCAAGTGTCTGCCGTGGTGAACGTTACCTTTGACGGCTGCATTGGGCTTTGCCTTTGCTTTCGCTTTCGCTTTCGCTTTCCCGGATGTACGTAACGTTTGTTGATATGGTTCTGAGGAAGAGTGTATGACAGTGCCGTGCCGTCCATGTTCGTGTGCCCTCCCATTGTGTGTATGCTATTGTCTGTGTACTTGAATGATGTATGTAGGTGTTAGTGGACATGTTTTACCAGTGGGGGGAAATGGATCGTCGATAGTTGCCGTCACTCTGTCACGGTCGAGATGACGCACCCTCCGTACAGAAAGGTGTCGAGAAAGTGAGTGTGTGTGTGTGTGTGTGTGTGTGTGTGTGTGCGTGCGTGCGTCCGTGAATTGGCAGTGTTTGGAGGTGGGCGTGCCCTGCATGTGGCCCGGAAAAGGCTGTTCGTTAGGCGGTAGTGTTGTGTGGACAGGGGAGGGGCATGCGTAACGCTGCTGGCATGGCATTTCGGGAGATGGGAGGGGGCAAACGAGGAAACGAGGAGCGGCGGCCAAAGACGGGACGGGGAGGGGCGCGGTGTGGGTGGCTTGCGCCTGTGCTCGGCGTTGTGGTTTGTGCAAAAGAGGAGGAGAAAAACAATGTGAGTTGCCAGGGAGGGGAGCGGTGTTGTGTTGTGGTTGTCGTGGTGTAGCCGCAGACGCGGCTGTCAGTGAACGTGGCGAGACGGACGGATGCGCGGAGGGGCGGGGGCGGGGGCGGCGCATTTCGCCGGTGCCGTGCCGTGCCGTGCCGTGCCTGAAAGCCGCGTGGTCGCTGTGTTGTTGGTGGCGTGGGGGCGAGGAGAGTACCGTACGGGTGTGCTTGTGCGCCGGAAATGGCACACTGCGCCCGCCCGTCTTGGAGGCTGATGGCTGTGGTGTGGAAATGGGGCGCGGTGATGTTGAAGCACAGAAAAGAAACCAAGAAAACGGAAGGCGTGATGCGGCGGTGGTGGTGAGAGCGGGAAAAACAAAACAAAAGAAAAAAAACAACAAAAAAAAAGAAGGAAAAACAACAAGAAACAAAAAAGAAAACAAAAAGTCTATCAATATTAAAATGTAAATGGAAATGGAAATGGACCCAGGTATAACCTCCCTGCACAAATAGCAGAGAGTCCGATGATAATAAAAATGTGCCAGAATGTTAACGTCCCTACAAAACAAACCCAACGATAATATTAATGAAAGAGTGAACCGTATGTAACATTGCAACAGACATAATGAAACCTGATAAATTGTATAAGGGCAGCAGCCGTTGACCTTTGGCCCTGTATTCAGAATAAAAAGAGCCAAAGATCGTTACCCCAATGAAAAAGACACTGAAACACGTATGTAACATAGTAGCGATGGCGAGACATTGTAGCATCTGTGACCAGAGAGTTTGCGCTGGACTGCGCGAGTGTTGCGAGCGGTTCTCAGTCAGTCAGTCAGTCTGTGTAGTTGAGGGCTGTACTCTGTCAGTAGTCGTCGCGTGCAGTACGCTAATAGTCGTCATGCAGAGCGGTCGGTCAGTAGTAGCAGCCGAGTGCGGTTGTGTGATGTAGGCGGTCGGCAACACTGGTCAAGATGGTGAATAAGGTATACTGTTAATTAATATAATCATTAGATAATGAGAAATTGTATTTATTGTAATTATGCTCCAACAAGTTCCCCAATAATAATTTTTATTTCAAAAGCATTTTTCAAACATTTAATCTTTTATTGAACTAAAGAGTTCGTTCCACTTCTTTGAAGAAAAATGTCACTAAAATCACAAAAAAAGAGAATATTATTATTTGCAATGCAGTTCCTCCAAGCGCTGCGCAACAACCAGAGCAGAAATGTGACATCCATTTATTCGGAGGTAAGACTTTAATTCCGATTGTTTTGCACAGGGCCAAAGACCGATATTTCGGTTTAATTGAAGTTTCTTGTCACTGAACGGACTTTTTTAAATGTTGTGTGAAGACTTTATATTTGAGTCAGATTGCGAATTGCACATTGTTGTTGCCATTTTCAATACCTCTCATTGTGGGCGAGGTTACAATTAGCGCAATGTCCATTAGCATCCGTAAATAACATTGTCCATTATTTTAAATATTGCTGGGAGGTTACAACACACACACAAAACAAAAAACAAAAAGAAACAAAAAATTGCATTTATATCCGCTCCTCGATTGTAGATACCCCTTACACAGCTGTGTGCAATGAATGAGTGCTGGCTGGTAATTAATTGCACTCCTTGGAGGGAAATGCCATAGGAAGTAGTCTTTAAAAAGTGAATGTTTTTCGTTAAGAGACAAAAGTTACTTTAGAAAAAAAGTAATAGTGGGGCTTGTGTTGTTGAACAAAATAAGTACAATGAACATACGTTATCAGATTTGCGCAATGCAGCGTCACACCACCTCTTGATTATAACACAATATACTATACATCGTCCCGAACCGTGACCAGAGTCGCGAGACGAGCAGAGCACGCCGCCGACGCCCGCTCAGTACAACCGTCCACCCGCTACTACTGTCGACCGACTACTACCTCTCCCGACTCGCGCTACAATATATATAACAACTGTTCCTGGCGACCCGGTGCGTGCCACTACTGTCGTCTGGCGCGGTCCAAGCGCCGACTAGCAGCGATAAAGAACTCTCTGGTCAGACAGAGATGCTGTCATGCCTCGCCATCGCTCTGGTAATGAATACATACGTGTTGCAGCGTGCGTACCACCGGAACACGCAGTGGCGGAGCCAAAGACTGTGTTGTCGAGGTCGAGTGCGAGTGGGAAGAGAGGCAGCGTCGGCACGGAGATGCAAGCGAGCGCGAGACGCACGGGGGCTGCGGCGTGGCGCGTTTGCGGTCGGCGCCTTTGGTGGCAACGGCCGGGACAAGCAGCGGTGTATGGTGTGGTGCGGGGCGGACAGGGGCGGCGGTGGACGGGGAGGAGGCGGCGCGACGACGGCATGGGGGCGAAAACGGGACGGGGGACGGCGGATGTTGAGAGGCGTCACGCGCGGACAGGACACAGACACAGAGACACACAGAGTGGAAAGGGAGGGTGCGCGGTAGTAGTTGGGAATGTGCGTACCGTGCGGGATGGGAGTGGGCGAGGAACACGGTCGTGGCCCCTGTTTTGGGTGCGTGTGATGACGTCGGTGTGTTGTGGGAAGGGAAGGTGCTGTGGCGGCGGCGCGTAATGGGCGTAGGCCGAAAAGAGAAAGGAACGTGGGCAGTGTGTTGGCAAGCGTCGGTTCGACTGCGACGTTGATGGGCAGGGCAGGGCAAGGTTAATGGTGGTAGGAGTAGGCGTGTGGGCGCAAAAAATCTGCCGCTGCAGGCGGTGCCGTAACCGCCATGGCGGGAAGGAGAGAGGGCCAAAGAAAGAAAGAAAGAAGAAAAAAAAGGAGGGGGGGGGGGGCGAAAGTGGAGAGGCGGTGGTGTGAGAAGGGCGGGGGCGGAAGGAAGGCAGGAAGGACAAGAGGCGAGGCGACGGCTTGCTTTGTGTATCGGTCGGTCTCTGGCTATGCTTCGTTTTCTGCAGCAGGGTCGGTGCGCGGCGTGGCTCGCGGCAGTGGGAACGCCTGGTGGCTGGACGGCCAGCAATGCGGTTGGATGGGCGGCCACAGCACCGCACCTGTGCCCGAGGAGGAGACGCTGGCGGCGGGCCCTGAGGTGAGGCCGGCTCGGCTGGGGCTGTGGATGTGTAGGTGTGCGCCGCTGCTGCAACAACGAGTAAAACGCGAGAAGAAGGGATGGCGGTAGAGAGGAAAAAAAAAAAAAAGGTCGTGTTGTGTTGATGCGCAGGCAGACGCGTACAGAGGGACGAGCCCGGTCTGCAGCAGGGTGTGGCCGTGCCGAGTGCAGAGCAGCGGCGGCTCGGTTCGGTTCGGCCCGGCCCGGCGGGCCGCGCTGTTGTCGCGGACGTGAGCGCCCCCTGGCGGGTGGCCGGAGGCGGCGCGGCGTGTTGGACGTGTGGCTGGTGGCAGTGCACAATTTGCGAGTGGCTGGCGGTGTGGTGTGGCGGTTGGCGCGTCGGGCGGCGGAGAGGTATGTGTTGCGGGCGCCCTTTGCTGCGCTGCGTCGTTGCGTGTGCCGTACAGGGCGGGCGCTTGTCGACTGTGTGGGCGGTGTGGCGAATTGGCGTGAAACGGCTGCCGAGAGGTGTGTGGTAGCGAGCCGGTCGGTGGTGTCAGTGCGAAGGGGAATGTGCGTGCGTTTGGCGGTTTCGGTGTGCTTTTTGCGGCGTGAGAGTGGGAATTAGTGGGGCCGGCTGTTGTGTTGGTTCCTTGTGTCTTGTGTCGCGTAGCTTGATGGCAACGTGGAAGGACGCCGGTTTCGTTTCGAGCCTTGCGTGTGGTTGTCGACGTTGACTGGTTGGCGTGTGCCGATGCACGTGCATGTGTGGGTCGCGAGTGCGTTTTTGGCTGGCTGTGTGTGTGTGTGTGTGTGTGTTTTGGGGGGGAAGGGGGAGGCGGTGGTGAAAGTGCAGTCGTTGCCACGGGCGTCGTCGGGTGGGGCTGGGGCTGTGCGTCGTGGCGGAAAGGTGGTAGGTTGCGGGAAGCGAGCCCGTCGTTGACGGTGTCGCGTGAGTTGTGAATCGAGTGGGGCGCGGGGCGCGGGACAGGAGCAGCGTGCCGCTGCGTCGTGGTCGTCAGCAGAGGCTGTGCGTGTGCTTGTCCTTTTTGTGGGCGGTTCGTGCGAGGCGTTTTTGTTTTGTGTTGCCCTAGTTGTTAGTTTATTTTGTTTGTGTTTGTTATTTTGAGACGACGACTGGTTGGTGGCGTGCGCGCGAAGTGGCGGTGTGCGCTTCCCGTGTCGTTTGTGTTGTTTGGTTTTTTTGTTTTTGTGTGTTTTTTTTTTTTTTTTTTTTTGCACTGGGCCCCGGTGGGTGGGTGCGTGTGTGTCGATTGCCGGCTGGCGAGAGGTGCGCCATCGGCGGGGTGGGTCGCCGGCACAAGTAGAGGCGGCGGCGTTGTTGCTGTTGTTGTGTGGTGTTTGTTTTGTTCGGCTGTGTCGGCGAGCTGTGTTGCGGTGCGTGTGAATGGTGGTGCAAAAGTGCTGGCGTTGGGGCTGCGACTGCGACGGCGGCGAGCCGCGGGCGCGCCATTGATAGTGATGTTGTGAACAGCGGCTGTGTACGGTAGTGGTGTTGTTGTAGCACGACGTGCATCCGGGCCGGCGCGGAAAGCGCAGTTGCGGGCGGTTGCCCTTCGGTGCCAGCCATGTCGCGTGAGCGGCGGGTTGCTCTGGTGTCGACACGTGGTGCTCTGGGTTGTTGTGTGGTGCCCTTTGGCCGGTGGGGGTGGTTCGCGTGTGTCTCGTTCGCGCTCGGTGTCTGGTCGTGGTCGTGGTCGTGCTGCTCCCCCGTCTGTCGGCGGTTTCCGACGTCGTCTGTACGTTTTTGTTCGTTTGCGGCGTGCCTGCCGACGTCGTCCCGTCGCGACCTTTCAACCGAAAGTGTGGCGCCCGAAGGTGAACGAACGTAACCCTGACCTCGGCGCTTTACGCTGAGCCGAGCGAACCGAACCGAACCTAACGTGTGGTGTGGCGAGGTGAGCTCAGCCTGTGAGCCCCTAACGTCTACGTAAGGTAAGCTGTCCGGCTCACGCCTCACGTTTGAACGCTTTTGTAACCTACGTTTGACGCTTCTTAACCTAGCACTGACCCCTTAACCTAACGTGTAACCTAACCTAACCTAACCTAACCTAACCTAACCTCTGACGCCTGACGTGTTTGAATGCTTAACCTAAGTTTGACGCTTAACCTAACCCAAGTCCCCTTAACCTAACCCACGTCCACCTAACCTAACCTAACGTAGACGTGTAAACGTAATGTGTAACGCGTAACGTGTAAGGTCGGCTGTCGTGTGTGCTTGACGGCAGATTGGGTTGGTCTGTAGATTCGGATTGCGGTTTGCCTCGGTCGAGGGGTTGGGTCGGAAGCGGCGAGGGGCGGCGGCGCCTGTTGCGCAGGCGGCGTCCGTTTGCGGCGGGCAATTGTTGAGAAACGGCTGTGAATGTTGGCGGGCGAGAGGAGGAGGACGGCGCGCGATGTGGCCCGACGGCTGCGGGCCGATCGGGAAACGGCGGGAGGGCGACGGAAGGCGATGGGGCGGCGGAGGCGCGTTTGCACGGCCGTCATCGCCGCACGCCTCGGCTTGTGTGGCTGTGGCGCCGGCCGCGCTGGCCGGGCTGCCGCGGCGACGGTGTGGGAGTTTTGCCGAAGGTTTGGCCATTGTGGCGGGTCGTCGGCTGGGGCTGTGGGGGCGGCATTTGGGCGGGGGCGGCGATTCTCGGCGGGCCGACCCAGGCTGTAGCGCGCGGTAGCTGCAGTTTGGCCGTGGTTTGCGGCGCTGCCGTGGCGACTGGTTGGCGACTGTGGTGTGGCTGTGTGTAGCCCCATCCTCGGTGGTTTGAAAGGCGCGGGCGGTTGTGGCGCAGGTTTGGGGCTGCTCCGCACAGGCTGTCGGACGTTGGGCGGTAGCAAGCGCGCGGAGGCGCGGCGCGGCGGCGCGCAGAGTGGCGGCCGCTCTCTCGGCCGTCCGCGCCCGCCCGCGACACTGGCTGGGCCTTGTGATTCTCTGCTCTTGTGCTTGCGTGCCTGCCGTCCCGCTCGCTCTCGCTGTGTGTTACGCGCGTCGTCGAAATGGCAGATCAGGCGGCTACGAACGAGACTGCTGCGGCACCCGCCGCCACCGGCACTACGAAGAAGGCCAAGTCTGCGTCGTCTGCGAAGAAGCCGCGCGCCAAGCCTGCGCACCCGCGCACCTCTGAGATGGTGACGGCCGCCATCAAGAGTCTGAAGGAGCGCGGCGGGTCGTCGCTGCAGGCGATCAAGAAGTACATAGCCGCGCACTACAAGCTGGACGCGGAGAAGCTGGCGCCGTTTATCAAGAAGTACCTCAAGTCGGCCGTCGTGGCGGGCGAGCTGGTGCAGACGAAGGGGAAGGGCGCGTCCGGCTCGTTCAAGCTTGCCGGCGCCGGCGGCGGGGGGGCGGCCGAGGGCGGCAAGGCTCGTGCTGGCGGTGCCAAGAAGAAGCGCGCCGCTCCGGCCAGCAAGGAGAAGAAGGGCGCCCGTGCGGCCGGCGCAAAGAAGGCTGGTGGCGTGAAGGCGGCGACCGGTCGGAAGGCGGGCGCCGCCAAGAAGGCGTCTGCGGCGTCGGCCGCTCCCGCGGGTGCGAAGAAGGCGGCTGCGGCCAAGCCGGCCAAGGCCAAGTCGCCGTCGAAGGCGAAGAAGGCCGCCAAGGTTCCGACGAAGAAGCCGAAGGCGCCGCGCCCGAAGAAGGCGACGACGCCGTCTAAGGCGAAGGCTTCGCCCAAGAAGAAGAAGTAGAGTAGAGGAGAAAGAGATGGGAAAGGAAGGGTTTGGCGCTTGACTCCGTCGTCCCCACCCCCCGTCGTCGTCTAGTGGCGCGCAAGAGACGCGCGGCCCAAAACGGCCCTTCTCAGGGCCATCAAAGCACGTCGGGGAAGGTTTTGATTGTCGTGTTGCGTTTGGTGTGGGTGTCTGTCTGGCGTTTCTGTATGCCCGTGGGGATGCTGTTTGCGTGCCGTGGTGGTTGGATTGCGGGGGTCGGTGGCGGGTGTGGGCGGCGGTAGCGGTAAGCGGTGTTGTTGTTGTTGTTGTTGTCGTGGTTGATTGTCGCCGTGTTTGTTTTGTGGCGGCGGCCGACGGTTGGTTTTCTGTCACGTTGTTTTGTTTGAATACGTTGGTTGGCTTGCCTGCGTTCGTTCTTCTCGGATGTCTGTCTTGTCGAGTCGTGTCTGGTCTTTGTTTTGTTCCTTTGTGTGTGTGTGTGTTATGTTTTGCAACGGGGGGGCACGTTGAGATGCGGAAGGAGTCGGCGGGGATTTCGGTGGCGTGTAGAGCGAGCGAGCGCGCCTGCCTGGCCGTTGGCCGTCGGAGTGGAGTGCGGGTTTTTTTTGTTTTCGAAACGAAAGCGGCGGCCGGCCAGCCACCCGTGCGGTGTGACGTCGGCCGTTGGGTATTGTGCGCTTTGAGCGCCGGGGAGGGATGATGTGTGATTGTTGCGCGCTGCTAGCAGGCAGGCAGAGTGAGCGGGTGTGGCGGACGGACGGGAAGTGGTGGTTTTTGTTTTTGGGTTGCGGGGCGAGAGGCAGGCGACCGACAAAGTTTGCTCGCGACGGAGAGATGTTAGTGGCCCTGAAAAGGGCCGTTTTTGTTTGTGCGGTGCGGTGCCGCGGCGCGGTTTAGGCGCGCTCGCCGCGGATGCGGCGCGCGAGCTGGATGTCCTTGGGCATGATGGTGACGCGCTTGGCGTGGATTGCGCACAGGTTGGTGTCTTCGAAGAGGCCGACGAGGTAGGCCTCGCTGGCCTCCTGCAGGGCCATGACTGCGGAGCTCTGGAAGCGCAGGTCGGTCTTGAAGTCCTGGGCGATCTCGCGCACTAGGCGCTGGAATGGCAGCTTGCGGATGAGCAGCTCTGTGCTCTTCTGGTAGCGCCTGATTTCTCGCAGGGCGACGGTGCCCGGCCTGTAGCGGTGGGGCTTCTTGACGCCTCCGGTGGCGGGCGCGCTCTTCCTCGCCGCCTTGGTGGCGAGCTGTTTGCGCGGCGCCTTTCCGCCGGTGGACTTGCGGGCCGTTTGCTTTGTGCGGGCCATGGCGGTAGCGGTAGCGGTAGCGGAGCGGCGTGCGTGGAGGTTAGGTGCGGCGCGGCGTCCGGTGCTGCCTTGACAACGGGCCCGCGCGCCTCCGTGCTGCGCTTATATGCCCTCGGTTGCGCGTGGTGGGGGGAGGGCGGGCCAGAGTCTATATAGGGGGGCGGCGGGCGCGCTGGGCGCAGACCGTAGCCGACTCGCCAGCCGCTGCAGCTGCTGTTTGTGCACGTTTTGCTTTGCCCGAGGAAGGAAGGATGACAGGCCGCGGCAAGGGAGGAAAGGGGCTCGGCAAGGGTGGCGCCAAGCGGCACCGCAAGGTGTTGCGCGACAACATCCAGGGCATCACGAAGCCCGCCATCCGCCGCCTGGCTCGCAGGGGCGGCGTGAAGCGCATCTCTGGTCTGATCTACGAGGAGACCCGCGGGGTGCTGAAGGTGTTCCTGGAGAACGTGATCCGCGACGCGGTGACGTACACTGAGCACGCCAAGCGCAAGACTGTGACGGCCATGGACGTGGTGTACGCCCTGAAGAGGCAGGGGCGCACCCTGTACGGTTTCGGCGGTTAGGCTGCGTCGCAGCGGGCGCTGGCCTTCCCGCGGCCGTGCTTGTGGGTGGGAGAGACTAGAAAACGGCCCTTTTCAGGGCCACCACACTGTTCGGAAGTTGAAAAGTGCGAAAGAGTCTGTGTTGTTGCTGCGTGTGTGCGCGCTGTGTTGTTTGTTTGTTTGTTTCTTTCTTTCCGTTTGAGCGACGTGATGTGACTGGGAGGGGAGAAGGAAAGGAAACGTGTCATGTGGCTGGCTGTGTGTGGAGCTGCTTCGTTTGTGTGTCTTTGTATCGATCGCGACGGAGATGGCGGGCGGGCTGTGTGTTGTTGTGCGAGAGGCGGTGATTATTTGCTTGCGTGGTTTGTCTCTGTGTGTTTGTTTGCGGCGGCGTTGGGGTTTCCGAGGCAAGGCGTGTGGGCATAGGCGGCCGGATCAGCTGTTTCGTTCGTGTCGACGGCCGTTGCGCGCGGGAGTGGAGGGCGGTGTGTCGACACGCCTCCCTTTAACAATGGTCATTATTGCTGCCGTTGTCGGTTTGGAAGGCGACTGCGACGGTGCAAAATGTGTGCGTGTGTGTGTGTGTTGGGCCACACGGGCTGTGTGGACGACAAGATGGCGGACGTGCGCCGGCGGCGGCTGTGCTGTGACAGTGCAAAGTTAAAACAAAACAAGGTGCGGCGAGGACGACTGAAATTTTGCTTTGGACGTAGGTTTGTGTGGTGGCCCTGAAAAGGGCCGATTGTTGTGGGCCGAGCCGGCAAAGCGCGTTGCGTGCAGGGGAGCACGCGGCGCTGCGATTGCCTGGCCTCCTTTAGGCCTTCTTCTCGGTCTTCTTTGGCAGCAGGACGGCCTGGATGTTGGGCAGGACACCACCCTGTGCGATGGTGACGCCCGACAGGAGCTTGTTGAGCTCCTCGTCGTTGCGGATGGCAAGCTGCAGGTGGCGCGGGATGATGCGCGTCTTCTTGTTGTCGCGGGCCGCGTTTCCGGCCAGCTCGAGCACCTCAGCCGCGAGGTACTCCATGACGGCGGCGAGGTAGACGGGCGCCCCGGCGCCGACGCGCTCTGCGTAGTTTCCCTTGCGCAGGAGGCGGTGGATTCTGCCGACCGGGAACTGGAGCCCAGCCCTGCTTGAGCGGGACTTTGACTTGCCCTTGACTTTGCCTCCCTTTCCGCGTCCGGACATGGCGATGGGCTAGCGACGGTGCACACGAAACGGAAACGAAAACGACCGGTGCGAGCGGCAGCGAGTCGAGCAGCGGAGTGCGTGCCGGCGCAGCCGGGGTGGGGGTGCTTTATGGGCTCGGGTGCGGCGGCCGGTTGCGCGCGCGCCCCATTGGTCGGCGGCCGCAACAGGGCGAGCTGGTAAAGGTGCGGCGGCGGCTGGCGGCGGGTGCCACTGTGTGGGGAGACGCTGACTAGAGCGGAGCGCTTGCTACTGGTGTTGCTGCTGCCGTACGTTGGTTGGAGATGCCGCCCAAGACTAGCGGGAAGGCCGCCAAGAAGGCTGGCAAGGCGCAGAAGAACATTTCGAAGGGCGACAAGAAGAAGAAGCGCAAGAGGAAGGAGAGCTATGCCATCTACATCTACAAGGTGCTGAAGCAGGTGCACCCTGACACGGGCATCTCGTCGAAGGCGATGAGCATCATGAACAGCTTCGTGAACGACATTTTCGAGCGCATTGCGGCCGAGGCTTCTCGCCTGGCGCACTACAACAAGCGCTCGACCATCACGTCCCGCGAGATCCAGACCGCTGTGCGGCTGTTGCTGCCTGGCGAGCTGGCCAAGCACGCCGTGAGCGAGGGCACGAAGGCGGTGACCAAGTACACGAGCTCCAAGTAAGGAGGTGGCTCTGGAATGGAAGGAAGGATGGAGAAGGCTCCTCCGTTGCGAGAGCGGCGAAACGGCCCTTTTCAGGGCCACCAACTTGCCTTTTGCGGGAAGGGCGGAATTGTTGTTGTTGTTGTTGTTTGTGTGGACGGCTGTGATGTATGTGTGCATTTTGATTGTGGGTGGGGGGGCGCGTCAAAGCGTGTTGCGCGGGGTACGGCCACGAGGTTGGTCGCCGTGGCGTGGAATGGTGGCACGCCTCGTTGGCGTGGTTTTTGACCCATTGGTGTTGTTGGGGTGTGTGTGTGTTTGTGTGTTACCCGTCTGCGAGGGGGGACAGTGCGATCGGCGACTTTTGTGTCACCGTAACGACGGCCGTTTGCGGGTTTGTTTTTTTGCACATCATACATGGCGAGGGTGAAATGTGAAATGTTTTTGTTTGGTTTGTTTTTGCCGCCCACTATTCCCTTTGCTGTACGCCGAGTTTGACAATGGTGCGACGTAACTGCAGCGTGGAGGTGTGTGAGTGACGTTGAAATGAACGTGCCATTAAGACGCATTGTTGTTGTATTGTACTGTACGTGTACGGCGACACGCACGATGATGTACCATTCGACTCTGATGTTTGATAGCCGTGTCTGACTGATTGCGTACGACGCACGCACACCGATGTCGTCATTCAAGATGCACGCTAGACGGCGGCGGCGGCGGCGGCGCCGGTCGTTTGTTTGGCGAATGTCTGTACACGTGTTTGTCTGTGTCCATCCGGTATGTATTTGTTTGTTTGTTTGAAAGTGTTTTGTGTGTCGGTGACGTGGTCCGATCCGTCGCCCCCTGAGTAACTGTCGATCGGCGCGATAGACCGGCGTCACGCAACTGAACCGAAGTCTTGGGCACACCCGTCATACTGTTGTACACCGTCGCGCTGAGAACGGTAACGAAAGGTTGACTCTGATCGGTCGAATGTCTGGGCAGAACGTGAGGAATGAGGCAAGAGTGCAAGGAGGGGGGGGCAAAAGAGAGAGGAAGGGAAAAAGGGGAGAAACGCATTCGTAGAGCAACGGAACGTTCCCGTGTCGGAGGCGTATTGGAGCCGCACTGAAATGCGTTTAACGGCGGCGCGGCTGCAAGTGTCTGCCGTGGTGAACGTTACCTTTGACGGCTGCATTGGGCTTTGCCTTTGCTTTCGCTTTCGCTTTCGCTTTCCCGGATGTACGTAACGTTTGTTGATATGGTTCTGAGGAAGAGTGTATGACAGTGCCGTGCCGTCCATGTTCGTGTGCCCTCCCATTGTGTGTATGCTATTGTCTGTGTACTTGAATGATGTATGTAGGTGTTAGTGGACATGTTTTACCAGTGGGGGGAAATGGATCGTCGATAGTTGCCGTCACTCTGTCACGGTCGAGATGACGCACCCTCCGTACAGAAAGGTGTCGAGAAAGTGAGTGTGTGTGTGTGTGTGTGTGTGTGTGTGTGCGTGCGTGCGTCCGTGAATTGGCAGTGTTTGGAGGTGGGCGTGCCCTGCATGTGGCCCGGAAAAGGCTGTTCGTTAGGCGGTAGTGTTGTGTGGACAGGGGAGGGGCATGCGTAACGCTGCTGGCATGGCATTTCGGGAGATGGGAGGGGGCAAACGAGGAAACGAGGAGCGGCGGCCAAAGACGGGACGGGGAGGGGCGCGGTGTGGGTGGCTTGCGCCTGTGCTCGGCGTTGTGGTTTGTGCAAAAGAGGAGGAGAAAAACAATGTGAGTTGCCAGGGAGGGGAGCGCGTGTTGTGTTGTGGTTGTCGTGGTGTAGCCGCAGACGCGGCTGTCAGTGAACGTGGCGAGACGGACGGATGCGCGGAGGGGCGGGGGCGGGGGCGGCGCATTTCGCCGGTGCCGTGCCGTGCCGTGCCGTGCCTGAAAGCCGCGTGGTCGCTGTGTTGTTGGTGGCGTGGGGGCGAGGAGAGTACCGTACGGGTGTGCTTGTGCGCCGGAAATGGCACACTGCGCCCGCCCGTCTTGGAGGCTGATGGCTGTGGTGTGGAAATGGGGCGCGGTGATGTTGAAGCACAGAAAAGAAACCAAGAAAACGGAAGGCGTGATGCGGCGGTGGTGGTGAGAGCGGGAAAAACAAAACAAAAGAAAAAAAACAACAAAAAAAAAGAAGGAAAAACAACAAGAAACAAAAAAGAAAACAAAAAGTCTATCAATATTAAAATGTAAATGGAAATGGAAATGGACCCAGGTATAACCTCCCTGCACAAATAGCAGAGAGTCCGATGATAATAAAAATGTGCCAGAATGTTAACGTCCCTACAAAACAAACCCAACGATAATATTAATGAAAGAGTGAACCGTATGTAACATTGCAACAGACATAATGAAACCTGATAAATTGTATAAGGGCAGCAGCCGTTGACCTTTGGCCCTGTATTCAGAATAAAAAGAGCCAAAGATCGTTACCCCAATGAAAAAGACACTGAAACACGTATGTAACATAGTAGCGATGGCGAGACATTGTAGCATCTGTGACCAGAGAGTTTGCGCTGGACTGCGCGAGTGTTGCGAGCGGTTCTCAGTCAGTCAGTCAGTCTGTGTAGTTGAGGGCTGTACTCTGTCAGTAGTCGTCGCGTGCAGTACGCTAATAGTCGTCATGCAGAGCGGTCGGTCAGTAGTAGCAGCCGAGTGCGGTTGTGTGATGTAGGCGGTCGGCAACACTGGTCAAGATGGTGAATAAGGTATACTGTTAATTAATATAATCATTAGATAATGAGAAATTGTATTTATTGTAATTATGCTCCAACAAGTTCCCCAATAATAATTTTTATTTCAAAAGCATTTTTCAAACATTTAATCTTTTATTGAACTAAAGAGTTCGTTCCACTTCTTTGAAGAAAAATGTCACTAAAATCACAAAAAAAGAGAATATTATTATTTGCAATGCAGTTCCTCCAAGCGCTGCGCAACAACCAGAGCAGAAATGTGACATCCATTTATTCGGAGGTAAGACTTTAATTCCGATTGTTTTGCACAGGGCCAAAGACCGATATTTCGGTTTAATTGAAGTTTCTTGTCACTGAACGGACTTTTTTAAATGTTGTGTGAAGACTTTATATTTGAGTCAGATTGCGAATTGCACATTGTTGTTGCCATTTTCAATACCTCTCATTGTGGGCGAGGTTACAATTAGCGCAATGTCCATTAGCATCCGTAAATAACATTGTCCATTATTTTAAATATTGCTGGGAGGTTACAACACACACACAAAACAAAAAACAAAAAGAAACAAAAAATTGCATTTATATCCGCTCCTCGATTGTAGATACCCCTTACACAGCTGTGTGCAATGAATGAGTGCTGGCTGGTAATTAATTGCACTCCTTGGAGGGAAATGCCATAGGAAGTAGTCTTTAAAAAGTGAATGTTTTTCGTTAAGAGACAAAAGTTACTTTAGAAAAAAAGTAATAGTGGGGCTTGTGTTGTTGAACAAAATAAGTACAATGAACATACGTTATCAGATTTGCGCAATGCAGCGTCACACCACCTCTTGATTATAACACAATATACTATACATCGTCCCGAACCGTGACCAGAGTCGCGAGACGAGCAGAGCACGCCGCCGACGCCCGCTCAGTACAACCGTCCACCCGCTACTACTGTCGACCGACTACTACCTCTCCCGACTCGCGCTACAATATATATAACAACTGTTCCTGGCGACCCGGTGCGTGCCACTACTGTCGTCTGGCGCGGTCCAAGCGCCGACTAGCAGCGATAAAGAACTCTCTGGTCAGACAGAGATGCTGTCATGCCTCGCCATCGCTCTGGTAATGAATACATACGTGTTGCAGCGTGCGTACCACCGGAACACGCAGTGGCGGAGCCAAAGACTGTGTTGTCGAGGTCGAGTGCGAGTGGGAAGAGAGGCAGCGTCGGCACGGAGATGCAAGCGAGCGCGAGACGCACGGGGGCTGCGGCGTGGCGCGTTTGCGGTCGGCGCCTTTGGTGGCAACGGCCGGGACAAGCAGCGGTGTATGGTGTGGTGCGGGGCGGACAGGGGCGGCGGTGGACGGGGAGGAGGCGGCGCGACGACGGCATGGGGGCGAAAACGGGACGGGGGACGGCGGATGTTGAGAGGCGTCACGCGCGGACAGGACACAGACACAGAGACACACAGAGTGGAAAGGGAGGGTGCGCGGTAGTAGTTGGGAATGTGCGTACCGTGCGGGATGGGAGTGGGCGAGGAACACGGTCGTGGCCCCTGTTTTGGGTGCGTGTGATGACGTCGGTGTGTTGTGGGAAGGGAAGGTGCTGTGGCGGCGGCGCGTAATGGGCGTAGGCCGAAAAGAGAAAGGAACGTGGGCAGTGTGTTGGCAAGCGTCGGTTCGACTGCGACGTTGATGGGCAGGGCAGGGCAAGGTTAATGGTGGTAGGAGTAGGCGTGTGGGCGCAAAAAATCTGCCGCTGCAGGCGGTGCCGTAACCGCCATGGCGGGAAGGAGAGAGGGCCAAAGAAAGAAAGAAAGAAGAAAAAAAAGGAGGGGGGGGGGGGGCGAAAGTGGAGAGGCGGTGGTGTGAGAAGGGCGGGGGCGGAAGGAAGGCAGGAAGGACAAGAGGCGAGGCGACGGCTTGCTTTGTGTATCGGTCGGTCTCTGGCTATGCTTCGTTTTCTGCAGCAGGGTCGGTGCGCGGCGTGGCTCGCGGCAGTGGGAACGCCTGGTGGCTGGACGGCCAGCAATGCGGTTGGATGGGCGGCCACAGCACCGCACCTGTGCCCGAGGAGGAGACGCTGGCGGCGGGCCCTGAGGTGAGGCCGGCTCGGCTGGGGCTGTGGATGTGTAGGTGTGCGCCGCTGCTGCAACAACGAGTAAAACGCGAGAAGAAGGGATGGCGGTAGAGAGGAAAAAAAAAAAAAAAGGTCGTGTTGTGGTTGATGCGCAGGCAGACGCGTACAGAGGGACGAGCCCGGTCTGCAGCAGGGTGTGGCCGTGCCGAGTGCAGAGCAGCGGCGGCTCGGTTCGGTTCGGCCCGGCCCGGCGGGCCGCGCTGTTGTCGCGGACGTGAGCGCCCCCTGGCGGGTGGCCGGAGGCGGCGCGGCGTGTTGGACGTGTGGCTGGTGGCAGTGCACAATTTGCGAGTGGCTGGCGGTGTGGTGTGGCGGTTGGCGCGTCGGGCGGCGGAGAGGTATGTGTTGCGGGCGCCCTTTGCTGCGCTGCGTCGTTGCGTGTGCCGTACAGGGCGGGCGCTTGTCGACTGTGTGGGCGGTGTGGCGAATTGGCGTGAAACGGCTGCCGAGAGGTGTGTGGTAGCGAGCCGGTCGGTGGTGTCAGTGCGAAGGGGAATGTGCGTGCGTTTGGCGGTTTCGGTGTGCTTTTTGCGGCGTGAGAGTGGGAATTAGTGG
>NW_025725870.1:0-16495 GCF_021461395.2 Schistocerca americana
GCAAGCTGCCATTCCAGCGCCTAGTGCGCGAGATCGCCCAGGACTTCAAGACCGACCTGCGCTTCCAGAGCTCCGCAGTCATGGCCCTGCAGGAGGCCAGCGAGGCCTACCTCGTCGGCCTCTTCGAAGACACCAACCTGTGCGCAATCCACGCCAAGCGCGTCACCATCATGCCCAAGGACATCCAGCTCGCGCGCCGCATCCGCGGCGAGCGCGCCTAAACCGCGCCGCGGCACCGCACCGCACAAACAAAAACGGCCCTTTTCAGGGCCACTAACATCTCTCCGTCGCGAGCAAACTTTGTCGGTCGCCTGCCTCTCGCCCCGCAACCCAAAAACAAAAACCACCACTTCCCGTCCGTCCGCCACACCCGCTCACTCTGCCTGCCTGCTAGCAGCGCGCAACAATCACACATCATCCCTCCCCGGCGCTCAAAGCGCACAATACCCAACGGCCGACGTCACACCGCACGGGTGGCTGGCCGGCCGCCGCTTTCGTTTCGAAAACAAAAAAAACCCGCACTCCACTCCGACGGCCAACGGCCAGGCAGGCGCGCTCGCTCGCTCTACACGCCACCGAAATCCCCGCCGACTCCTTCCGCATCTCAACGTGCCCCCCCGTTGCAAAACATAACACACACACACACAAAGGAACAAAACAAAGACCAGACACGACTCGACAAGACAGACATCCGAGAAGAACGAACGCAGGCAAGCCAACCAACGTATTCAAACAAAACAACGTGACAGAAAACCAACCGTCGGCCGCCGCCACAAAACAAACACGGCGACAATCAACCACGACAACAACAACAACAACAACACCGCTTACCGCTACCGCCGCCCACACCCGCCACCGACCCCCGCAATCCAACCACCACGGCACGCAAACAGCATCCCCACGGCATACAGAAACGCCAGACAGACACCCACACCAAACGCAACACGACAATCAAAACCTTCCCCGACGTGCTTTGATGGCCCTGAGAAGGGCCGTTTTGGGCCGCGCGTCTCTTGCGCGCCACTAGACGACGACGGGGGGTGGGGACGACGGAGTCAAGCGCCAAACCCTTCCTTTCCCATCTCTTTCTCCTCTACTCTACTTCTTCTTCTTGGGCGAAGCCTTCGCCTTAGACGGCGTCGTCGCCTTCTTCGGGCGCGGCGCCTTCGGCTTCTTCGTCGGAACCTTGGCGGCCTTCTTCGCCTTCGACGGCGACTTGGCCTTGGCCGGCTTGGCCGCAGCCGCCTTCTTCGCACCCGCGGAGCGGCCGACGCCGCAGACGCCTTCTTGGCGGCGCCCGCCTTCCGACCGGTCGCCGCCTTCACGCCACCAGCCTTCTTTGCGCCGGCCGCACGGGCGCCCTTCTTCTCCTTGCTGGCCGGAGCGGCGCGCTTCTTCTTGGCACCGCCAGCACGAGCCTTGCCGCCCTCGGCCGCCCCCCCGCCGCCGGCGCCGGCAAGCTTGAACGAGCCGGACGCGCCCTTCCCCTTCGTCTGCACCAGCTCGCCCGCCACGACGGCCGACTTGAGGTACTTCTTGATAAACGGCGCCAGCTTCTCCGCGTCCAGCTTGTAGTGCGCGGCTATGTACTTCTTGATCGCCTGCAGCGACGACCCGCCGCGCTCCTTCAGACTCTTGATGGCGGCCGTCACCATCTCAGAGGTGCGCGGGTGCGCAGGCTTGGCGCGCGGCTTCTTCGCAGACGACGCAGACTTGGCCTTCTTCGTAGTGCCGGTGGCGGCGGGTGCCGCAGCAGTCTCGTTCGTAGCCGCCTGATCTGCCATTTCGACGACGCGCGTAACACACAGCGAGAGCGAGCGGGACGGCAGGCACGCAAGCACAAGAGCAGAGAATCACAAGGCCCAGCCAGTGTCGCGGGCGGGCGCGGACGGCCGAGAGAGCGGCCGCCACTCTGCGCGCCGCCGCGCCGCGCCTCCCGCGCTTGCTACCGCCCAACGTCCGACAGCCTGTGCGGAGCAGCCCCAAACCTGCGCCACAACCGCCCGCGCCTTTCAAACCACCGAGGATGGGGCTACACACAGCCACACCACAGTCGCCAACCAGTCGCCACGGCAGCGCCGCAAACCACGGCCAAACTGCAGCTACCGCGCGCTACAGCCTGGGTCGGCCCGCCGAGAATCGCCGCCCCCGCCCAAATGCCGCCCCCACAGCCCCAGCCGACGACCCGCCACAATGGCCAAACCTTCGGCAAAACTCCCACACCGTCGCCGCGGCAGCCCGGCCAGCGCGGCCGGCGCCACAGCCACACAAGCCGAGGCGTGCGGCGATGACGGCCGTGCAAACGCGCCTCCGCCGCCCCATCGCCTTCCGTCGCCCTCCCGCCGTTTCCCGATCGGCCCGCAGCCGTCGGGCCACATCGCGCGCCGTCCTCCTCCTCTCGCCCGCCAACATTCACAGCCGTTTCTCAACAATTGCCCGCCGCAAACGGACGCCGCCTGCGCAACAGGCGCCGCCGCCCCTCGCCGCTTCCGACCCAACCCCTCGACCGAGGCAAACCGCAATCCGAATCTACAGACCAACCCAATCTGCCGTCAAGCACACACGACAGCCGACCTTACACGTTACGCGTTACACATTACGTTTACACGTCTACGTTAGGTTAGGTTAGGTGGACGTGGGTTAGGTTAAGGGGACTTGGGTTAGGTTAAGCGTCAAACTTAGGTTAAGCATTCAAACACGTCAGGCGTCAGAGGTTAGGTTAGGTTAGGTTAGGTTAGGTTAGGTTACACGTTAGGTTAAGGGGTCAGTGCTAGGTTAAGAAGCGTCAAACGTAGGTACAAAGCGTTCAAACGTGAGGCGTGAGCCGGACAGCTTACCTTACGTAGACGTTAGGGGCTCACAGGCTGAGCTCACCTCGCCACACCACACGTTAGGTTCGGTTCGGTTCGCTCGGCTCAGCGTAAAGCGCCGAGGTCAGGGTTACGTTCGTTCACCTTCGGGCGCCACACTTTCGGTTGAAAGGTCGCGACGGGACGACGTCGGCAGGCACGCCGCAAACGAACAAAAACGTACAGACGACGTCGGAAACCGCCGACAGACGGGGGAGCAGCACGACCACGACCACGACCAGACACCGAGCGCGAACGAGACACACGCGAACCACCCCCACCGGCCAAAGGGCACCACACAACAACCCAGAGCACCACGTGTCGACACCAGAGCAACCCGCCGCTCACGCGACATGGCTGGCACCGAAGGGCAACCGCCCGCAACTGCGCTTTCCGCGCCGGCCCGGATGCACGTCGTGCTACAACAACACCACTACCGTACACAGCCGCTGTTCACAACATCACTATCAATGGCGCGCCCGCGGCTCGCCGCCGTCGCAGTCGCAGCCCCAACGCCAGCACTTTTGCACCACCATTCACACGCACCGCAACACAGCTCGCCGACACAGCCGAACAAAACAAACACCACACAACAACAGCAACAACGCCGCCGCCTCTACTTGTGCCGGCGACCCACCCCGCCGATGGCGCACCTCTCGCCAGCCGGCAATCGACACACACGCACCCACCCACCGGGGCCCAGTGCAAAAAAAAAAAAAAAAAAACACACAGAAAACAAAAAAACCAAACAACACAAACGACACGGGAAGCGCACACCGCCACTTCGCGCGCACGCCACCAACCAGTCGTCGTCTCAAAATAACAAACACAAACAAAATAAACTAACAACTAGGGCAACACAAAACAAAAACGCCTCGCACGAACCGCCCACAAAAAGGACAAGCACACGCACAGCCTCTGCTGACGACCACGACGCAGCGGCACGCTGCTCCTGTCCCGCGCCCCGCGCCCCACTCGATTCACAACTCACGCGACACCGTCAACGACGGGCTCGCTTCCCGCAACCTACCACCTTTCCGCCACGACGCACAGCCCCAGCCCCACCCGACGACGCCCGTGGCAACGACTGCACTTTCACCACCGCCTCCCCCTTCCCCCCCAAAACACACACACACACACACACACAGCCAGCCAAAAACGCACTCGCGACCCACACATGCACGTGCATCGGCACACGCCAACCAGTCAACGTCGACAACCACACGCAAGGCTCGAAACGAAACCGGCGTCCTTCCACGTTGCCATCAAGCTACGCGACACAAGACACAAGGAACCAACACAACAGCCGGCCCCACTAATTCCCACTCTCACGCCGCAAAAAGCACACCGAAACCGCCAAACGCACGCACATTCCCCTTCGCACTGACACCACCGACCGGCTCGCTACCACACACCTCTCGGCAGCCGTTTCACGCCAATTCGCCACACCGCCCACACAGTCGACAAGCGCCCGCCCTGTACGGCACACGCAACGACGCAGCGCAGCAAAGGGCGCCCGCAACACATACCTCTCCGCCGCCCGACGCGCCAACCGCCACACCACACCGCCAGCCACTCGCAAATTGTGCACTGCCACCAGCCACACGTCCAACACGCCGCGCCGCCTCCGGCCACCCGCCAGGGGGCGCTCACGTCCGCGACAACAGCGCGGCCCGCCGGGCCGGGCCGAACCGAACCGAGCCGCCGCTGCTCTGCACTCGGCACGGCCACACCCTGCTGCAGACCGGGCTCGTCCCTCTGTACGCGTCTGCCTGCGCATCAACACAACACGACCTTTTTTTTTTTTTTCCTCTCTACCGCCATCCCTTCTTCTCGCGTTTTACTCGTTGTTGCAGCAGCGGCGCACACCTACACATCCACAGCCCCAGCCGAGCCGGCCTCACCTCAGGGCCCGCCGCCAGCGTCTCCTCCTCGGGCACAGGTGCGGTGCTGTGGCCGCCCATCCAACCGCATTGCTGGCCGTCCAGCCACCAGGCGTTCCCACTGCCGCGAGCCACGCCGCGCACCGACCCTGCTGCAGAAAACGAAGCATAGCCAGAGACCGACCGATACACAAAGCAAGCCGTCGCCTCGCCTCTTGTCCTTCCTGCCTTCCTTCCGCCCCCGCCCTTCTCACACCACCGCCTCTCCACTTTCGCCCCCCCCCCCCTCCTTTTTTTTCTTCTTTCTTTCTTTCTTTGGCCCTCTCTCCTTCCCGCCATGGCGGTTACGGCACCGCCTGCAGCGGCAGATTTTTTGCGCCCACACGCCTACTCCTACCACCATTAACCTTGCCCTGCCCTGCCCATCAACGTCGCAGTCGAACCGACGCTTGCCAACACACTGCCCACGTTCCTTTCTCTTTTCGGCCTACGCCCATTACGCGCCGCCGCCACAGCACCTTCCCTTCCCACAACACACCGACGTCATCACACGCACCCAAAACAGGGGCCACGACCGTGTTCCTCGCCCACTCCCATCCCGCACGGTACGCACATTCCCAACTACTACCGCGCACCCTCCCTTTCCACTCTGTGTGTCTCTGTGTCTGTGTCCTGTCCGCGCGTGACGCCTCTCAACATCCGCCGTCCCCCGTCCCGTTTTCGCCCCCATGCCGTCGTCGCGCCGCCTCCTCCCCGTCCACCGCCGCCCCTGTCCGCCCCGCACCACACCATACACCGCTGCTTGTCCCGGCCGTTGCCACCAAAGGCGCCGACCGCAAACGCGCCACGCCGCAGCCCCCGTGCGTCTCGCGCTCGCTTGCATCTCCGTGCCGACGCTGCCTCTCTTCCCACTCGCACTCGACCTCGACAACACAGTCTTTGGCTCCGCCACTGCGTGTTCCGGTGGTACGCACGCTGCAACACGTATGTATTCATTACCAGAGCGATGGCGAGGCATGACAGCATCTCTGTCTGACCAGAGAGTTCTTTATCGCTGCTAGTCGGCGCTTGGACCGCGCCAGACGACAGTAGTGGCACGCACCGGGTCGCCAGGAACAGTTGTTATATATATTGTAGCGCGAGTCGGGAGAGGTAGTAGTCGGTCGACAGTAGTAGCGGGTGGACGGTTGTACTGAGCGGGCGTCGGCGGCGTGCTCTGCTCGTCTCGCGACTCTGGTCACGGTTCGGGACGATGTATAGTATATTGTGTTATAATCAAGAGGTGGTGTGACGCTGCATTGCGCAAATCTGATAACGTATGTTCATTGTACTTATTTTGTTCAACAACACAAGCCCCACTATTACTTTTTTTCTAAAGTAACTTTTGTCTCTTAACGAAAAACATTCACTTTTTAAAGACTACTTCCTATGGCATTTCCCTCCAAGGAGTGCAATTAATTACCAGCCAGCACTCATTCATTGCACACAGCTGTGTAAGGGGTATCTACAATCGAGGAGCGGATATAAATGCAATTTTTTGTTTCTTTTTGTTTTTTGTTTTGTGTGTGTGTTGTAACCTCCCAGCAATATTTAAAATAATGGACAATGTTATTTACGGATGCTAATGGACATTGCGCTAATTGTAACCTCGCCCACAATGAGAGGTATTGAAAATGGCAACAACAATGTGCAATTCGCAATCTGACTCAAATATAAAGTCTTCACACAACATTTAAAAAAGTCCGTTCAGTGACAAGAAACTTCAATTAAACCGAAATATCGGTCTTTGGCCCTGTGCAAAACAATCGGAATTAAAGTCTTACCTCCGAATAAATGGATGTCACATTTCTGCTCTGGTTGTTGCGCAGCGCTTGGAGGAACTGCATTGCAAATAATAATATTCTCTTTTTTTGTGATTTTAGTGACATTTTTCTTCAAAGAAGTGGAACGAACTCTTTAGTTCAATAAAAGATTAAATGTTTGAAAAATGCTTTTGAAATAAAAATTATTATTGGGGAACTTGTTGGAGCATAATTACAATAAATACAATTTCTCATTATCTAATGATTATATTAATTAACAGTATACCTTATTCACCATCTTGACCAGTGTTGCCGACCGCCTACATCACACAACCGCACTCGGCTGCTACTACTGACCGACCGCTCTGCATGACGACTATTAGCGTACTGCACGCGACGACTACTGACAGAGTACAGCCCTCAACTACACAGACTGACTGACTGACTGAGAACCGCTCGCAACACTCGCGCAGTCCAGCGCAAACTCTCTGGTCACAGATGCTACAATGTCTCGCCATCGCTACTATGTTACATACGTGTTTCAGTGTCTTTTTCATTGGGGTAACGATCTTTGGCTCTTTTTATTCTGAATACAGGGCCAAAGGTCAACGGCTGCTGCCCTTATACAATTTATCAGGTTTCATTATGTCTGTTGCAATGTTACATACGGTTCACTCTTTCATTAATATTATCGTTGGGTTTGTTTTGTAGGGACGTTAACATTCTGGCACATTTTTATTATCATCGGACTCTCTGCTATTTGTGCAGGGAGGTTATACCTGGGTCCATTTCCATTTCCATTTACATTTTAATATTGATAGACTTTTTGTTTTCTTTTTTGTTTCTTGTTGTTTTTCCTTCTTTTTTTTTGTTGTTTTTTTTCTTTTGTTTTGTTTTTCCCGCTCTCACCACCACCGCCGCATCACGCCTTCCGTTTTCTTGGTTTCTTTTCTGTGCTTCAACATCACCGCGCCCCATTTCCACACCACAGCCATCAGCCTCCAAGACGGGCGGGCGCAGTGTGCCATTTCCGGCGCACAAGCACACCCGTACGGTACTCTCCTCGCCCCCACGCCACCAACAACACAGCGACCACGCGGCTTTCAGGCACGGCACGGCACGGCACGGCACCGGCGAAATGCGCCGCCCCCGCCCCCGCCCCTCCGCGCATCCGTCCGTCTCGCCACGTTCACTGACAGCCGCGTCTGCGGCTACACCACGACAACCACAACACAACACCGCTCCCCTCCCTGGCAACTCACATTGTTTTTCTCCTCCTCTTTTGCACAAACCACAACGCCGAGCACAGGCGCAAGCCACCCACACCGCGCCCCTCCCCGTCCCGTCTTTGGCCGCCGCTCCTCGTTTCCTCGTTTGCCCCCTCCCATCTCCCGAAATGCCATGCCAGCAGCGTTACGCATGCCCCTCCCCTGTCCACACAACACTACCGCCTAACGAACAGCCTTTTCCGGGCCACATGCAGGGCACGCCCACCTCCAAACACTGCCAATTCACGGACGCACGCACGCACACACACACACACACACACACACACACACTCACTTTCTCGACACCTTTCTGTACGGAGGGTGCGTCATCTCGACCGTGACAGAGTGACGGCAACTATCGACGATCCATTTCCCCCCACTGGTAAAACATGTCCACTAACACCTACATACATCATTCAAGTACACAGACAATAGCATACACACAATGGGAGGGCACACGAACATGGACGGCACGGCACTGTCATACACTCTTCCTCAGAACCATATCAACAAACGTTACGTACATCCGGGAAAGCGAAAGCGAAAGCGAAAGCAAAGGCAAAGCCCAATGCAGCCGTCAAAGGTAACGTTCACCACGGCAGACACTTGCAGCCGCGCCGCCGTTAAACGCATTTCAGTGCGGCTCCAATACGCCTCCGACACGGGAACGTTCCGTTGCTCTACGAATGCGTTTCTCCCCTTTTTCCCTTCCTCTCTCTTTTGCCCCCCCCTCCTTGCACTCTTGCCTCATTCCTCACGTTCTGCCCAGACATTCGACCGATCAGAGTCAACCTTTCGTTACCGTTCTCAGCGCGACGGTGTACAACAGTATGACGGGTGTGCCCAAGACTTCGGTTCAGTTGCGTGACGCCGGTCTATCGCGCCGATCGACAGTTACTCAGGGGGCGACGGATCGGACCACGTCACCGACACACAAAACACTTTCAAACAAACAAACAAATACATACCGGATGGACACAGACAAACACGTGTACAGACATTCGCCAAACAAACGACCGGCGCCGCCGCCGCCGCCGCCGTCTAGCGTGCATCTTGAATGACGACATCGGTGTGCGTGCGTCGTACGCAATCAGTCAGACACGGCTATCAAACATCAGAGTCGAATGGTACATCATCGTGCGTGTCGCCGTACACGTACAGTACAATACAACAACAATGCGTCTTAATGGCACGTTCATTTCAACGTCACTCACACACCTCCACGCTGCAGTTACGTCGCACCATTGTCAAACTCGGCGTACAGCAAAGGGAATAGTGGGCGGCAAAAACAAACCAAACAAAAACATTTCACATTTCACCCTCGCCATGTATGATGTGCAAAAAAACAAACCCGCAAACGGCCGTCGTTACGGTGACACAAAAGTCGCCGATCGCACTGTCCCCCCTCGCAGACGGGTAACACACAAACACACACACACCCCAACAACACCAATGGGTCAAAAACCACGCCAACGAGGCGTGCCACCATTCCACGCCACGGCGACCAACCTCGTGGCCGTACCCCGCGCAACACGCTTTGACGCGCCCCCCCACCCACAATCAAAATGCACACATACATCACAGCCGTCCACACAAACAACAACAACAACAACAATTCCGCCCTTCCCGCAAAAGGCAAGTTGGTGGCCCTGAAAAGGGCCGTTTCGCCGCTCTCGCAACGGAGGAGCCTTCTCCATCCTTCCTTCCATTCCAGAGCCACCTCCTTACTTGGAGCTCGTGTACTTGGTCACCGCCTTCGTGCCCTCGCTCACGGCGTGCTTGGCCAGCTCGCCAGGCAGCAACAGCCGCACAGCGGTCTGGATCTCGCGGGACGTGATGGTCGAGCGCTTGTTGTAGTGCGCCAGGCGAGAAGCCTCGGCCGCAATGCGCTCGAAAATGTCGTTCACGAAGCTGTTCATGATGCTCATCGCCTTCGACGAGATGCCCGTGTCAGGGTGCACCTGCTTCAGCACCTTGTAGATGTAGATGGCATAGCTCTCCTTCCTCTTGCGCTTCTTCTTCTTGTCGCCCTTCGAAATGTTCTTCTGCGCCTTGCCAGCCTTCTTGGCGGCCTTCCCGCTAGTCTTGGGCGGCATCTCCAACCAACGTACGGCAGCAGCAACACCAGTAGCAAGCGCTCCGCTCTAGTCAGCGTCTCCCCACACAGTGGCACCCGCCGCCAGCCGCCGCCGCACCTTTACCAGCTCGCCCTGTTGCGGCCGCCGACCAATGGGGCGCGCGCGCAACCGGCCGCCGCACCCGAGCCCATAAAGCACCCCCACCCCGGCTGCGCCGGCACGCACTCCGCTGCTCGACTCGCTGCCGCTCGCACCGGTCGTTTTCGTTTCCGTTTCGTGTGCACCGTCGCTAGCCCATCGCCATGTCCGGACGCGGAAAGGGAGGCAAAGTCAAGGGCAAGTCAAAGTCCCGCTCAAGCAGGGCTGGGCTCCAGTTCCCGGTCGGCAGAATCCACCGCCTCCTGCGCAAGGGAAACTACGCAGAGCGCGTCGGCGCCGGGGCGCCCGTCTACCTCGCCGCCGTCATGGAGTACCTCGCGGCTGAGGTGCTCGAGCTGGCCGGAAACGCGGCCCGCGACAACAAGAAGACGCGCATCATCCCGCGCCACCTGCAGCTTGCCATCCGCAACGACGAGGAGCTCAACAAGCTCCTGTCGGGCGTCACCATCGCACAGGGTGGTGTCCTGCCCAACATCCAGGCCGTCCTGCTGCCAAAGAAGACCGAGAAGAAGGCCTAAAGGAGGCCAGGCAATCGCAGCGCCGCGTGCTCCCCTGCACGCAACGCGCTTTGCCGGCTCGGCCCACAACAATCGGCCCTTTTCAGGGCCACCACACAAACCTACGTCCAAAGCAAAATTTCAGTCGTCCTCGCCGCACCTTGTTTTGTTTTAACTTTGCACTGTCACAGCACAGCCGCCGCCGGCGCACGTCCGCCATCTTGTCGTCCACACAGCCCGTGTGGCCCAACACACACACACACGCACACATTTTGCACCGTCGCAGTCGCCTTCCAAACCGACAACGGCAGCAATAATGACCATTGTTAAAGGGAGGCGTGTCGACACACCGCCCTCCACTCCCGCGCGCAACGGCCGTCGACACGAACGAAACAGCTGATCCGGCCGCCTATGCCCACACGCCTTGCCTCGGAAACCCCAACGCCGCCGCAAACAAACACACAGAGACAAACCACGCAAGCAAATAATCACCGCCTCTCGCACAACAACACACAGCCCGCCCGCCATCTCCGTCGCGATCGATACAAAGACACACAAACGAAGCAGCTCCACACACAGCCAGCCACATGACACGTTTCCTTTCCTTCTCCCCTCCCAGTCACATCACGTCGCTCAAACGGAAAGAAAGAAACAAACAAACAAACAACACAGCGCGCACACACGCAGCAACAACACAGACTCTTTCGCACTTTTCAACTTCCGAACAGTGTGGTGGCCCTGAAAAGGGCCGTTTTCTAGTCTCTCCCACCCACAAGCACGGCCGCGGGAAGGCCAGCGCCCGCTGCGACGCAGCCTAACCGCCGAAACCGTACAGGGTGCGCCCCTGCCTCTTCAGGGCGTACACCACGTCCATGGCCGTCACAGTCTTGCGCTTGGCGTGCTCAGTGTACGTCACCGCGTCGCGGATCACGTTCTCCAGGAACACCTTCAGCACCCCGCGGGTCTCCTCGTAGATCAGACCAGAGATGCGCTTCACGCCGCCCCTGCGAGCCAGGCGGCGGATGGCGGGCTTCGTGATGCCCTGGATGTTGTCGCGCAACACCTTGCGGTGCCGCTTGGCGCCACCCTTGCCGAGCCCCTTTCCTCCCTTGCCGCGGCCTGTCATCCTTCCTTCCTCGGGCAAAGCAAAACGTGCACAAACAGCAGCTGCAGCGGCTGGCGAGTCGGCTACGGTCTGCGCCCAGCGCGCCCGCCGCCCCCCTATATAGACTCTGGCCCGCCCTCCCCCCACCACGCGCAACCGAGGGCATATAAGCGCAGCACGGAGGCGCGCGGGCCCGTTGTCAAGGCAGCACCGGACGCCGCGCCGCACCTAACCTCCACGCACGCCGCTCCGCTACCGCTACCGCTACCGCCATGGCCCGCACAAAGCAAACGGCCCGCAAGTCCACCGGCGGAAAGGCGCCGCGCAAACAGCTCGCCACCAAGGCGGCGAGGAAGAGCGCGCCCGCCACCGGAGGCGTCAAGAAGCCCCACCGCTACAGGCCGGGCACCGTCGCCCTGCGAGAAATCAGGCGCTACCAGAAGAGCACAGAGCTGCTCATCCGCAAGCTGCCATTCCAGCGCCTAGTGCGCGAGATCGCCCAGGACTTCAAGACCGACCTGCGCTTCCAGAGCTCCGCAGTCATGGCCCTGCAGGAGGCCAGCGAGGCCTACCTCGTCGGCCTCTTCGAAGACACCAACCTGTGCGCAATCCACGCCAAGCGCGTCACCATCATGCCCAAGGACATCCAGCTCGCGCGCCGCATCCGCGGCGAGCGCGCCTAAACCGCGCCGCGGCACCGCACCGCACAAACAAAAACGGCCCTTTTCAGGGCCACTAACATCTCTCCGTCGCGAGCAAACTTTGTCGGTCGCCTGCCTCTCGCCCCGCAACCCAAAAACAAAAACCACCACTTCCCGTCCGTCCGCCACACCCGCTCACTCTGCCTGCCTGCTAGCAGCGCGCAACAATCACACATCATCCCTCCCCGGCGCTCAAAGCGCACAATACCCAACGGCCGACGTCACACCGCACGGGTGGCTGGCCGGCCGCCGCTTTCGTTTCGAAAACAAAAAAAACCCGCACTCCACTCCGACGGCCAACGGCCAGGCAGGCGCGCTCGCTCGCTCTACACGCCACCGAAATCCCCGCCGACTCCTTCCGCATCTCAACGTGCCCCCCCGTTGCAAAACATAACACACACACACACAAAGGAACAAAACAAAGACCAGACACGACTCGACAAGACAGACATCCGAGAAGAACGAACGCAGGCAAGCCAACCAACGTATTCAAACAAAACAACGTGACAGAAAACCAACCGTCGGCCGCCGCCACAAAACAAACACGGCGACAATCAACCACGACAACAACAACAACAACAACACCGCTTACCGCTACCGCCGCCCACACCCGCCACCGACCCCCGCAATCCAACCACCACGGCACGCAAACAGCATCCCCACGGGCATACAGAAACGCCAGACAGACACCCACACCAAACGCAACACGACAATCAAAACCTTCCCCGACGTGCTTTGATGGCCCTGAGAAGGGCCGTTTTGGGCCGCGCGTCTCTTGCGCGCCACTAGACGACGACGGGGGGTGGGGACGACGGAGTCAAGCGCCAAACCCTTCCTTTCCCATCTCTTTCTCCTCTACTCTACTTCTTCTTCTTGGGCGAAGCCTTCGCCTTAGACGGCGTCGTCGCCTTCTTCGGGCGCGGCGCCTTCGGCTTCTTCGTCGGAACCTTGGCGGCCTTCTTCGCCTTCGACGGCGACTTGGCCTTGGCCGGCTTGGCCGCAGCCGCCTTCTTCGCACCCGCGGGAGCGGCCGACGCCGCAGACGCCTTCTTGGCGGCGCCCGCCTTCCGACCGGTCGCCGCCTTCACGCCACCAGCCTTCTTTGCGCCGGCCGCACGGGCGCCCTTCTTCTCCTTGCTGGCCGGAGCGGCGCGCTTCTTCTTGGCACCGCCAGCACGAGCCTTGCCGCCCTCGGCCGCCCCCCCGCCGCCGGCGCCGGCAAGCTTGAACGAGCCGGACGCGCCCTTCCCCTTCGTCTGCACCAGCTCGCCCGCCACGACGGCCGACTTGAGGTACTTCTTGATAAACGGCGCCAGCTTCTCCGCGTCCAGCTTGTAGTGCGCGGCTATGTACTTCTTGATCGCCTGCAGCGACGACCCGCCGCGCTCCTTCAGACTCTTGATGGCGGCCGTCACCATCTCAGAGGTGCGCGGGTGCGCAGGCTTGGCGCGCGGCTTCTTCGCAGACGACGCAGACTTGGCCTTCTTCGTAGTGCCGGTGGCGGCGGGTGCCGCAGCAGTCTCGTTCGTAGCCGCCTGATCTGCCATTTCGACGACGCGCGTAACACACAGCGAGAGCGAGCGGGACGGCAGGCACGCAAGCACAAGAGCAGAGAATCACAAGGCCCAGCCAGTGTCGCGGGCGGGCGCGGACGGCCGAGAGAGCGGCCGCCACTCTGCGCGCCGCCGCGCCGCGCCTCCCGCGCTTGCTACCGACCAGTCGAGTGAGCGATGTCAGACGGGATGGACGTGTCACTCTGCGCTCGCGCGACCGGAGCACGTGCTCCGGCTGCGCCCGCGTCGGCCGGCCGCGGTCCGATGGGGCTTGCCCCACCGGCCGCCTCGCCATCAGCCGACGCACATACGACGACCGGACCTGTCGCGGGGGGAAGTAATAGTACCCTCGCGGCAGAGCAGCCTTTGGATGCCGATATGGATTACTCTTCGGATATAGATGAAGATACCACCGTGCAGGAGGTCATCAACCGACGACGATCGGAGTTGCGGCGCAGAAGCAGCGCGGACGGCCGCTCTACGTCGGGACGGCTTACACGGAATGAACCGCGGGACGAGGGTTTCCGACAGCCGCCGTTGAAGAAGCAGGCTAGGCCACGGCGACTCGTCGTCGCGAGAGAATTGGAGGTCTCAAACTCCTTCCAGCCGCTGCAGGGCGAAGGGGCCACGCTAGAAGATGCCGCCTCTTCCCTGGCAGAACAGCAGCAACGTCGTGCGATGCAGCAGCGTGCTGATGGCGCGGCACAGCAGCCGCAGCATGAGGGCGAGACGCCCATGGATGACCAGTCGGCCCCCACGCCGACCGCACCACGTCGGAAAATACCGCCGATCTTTCTACAATACAAGGATTCGTACAAGGATTTACATGACTGGCTTAAAACACACTGCCGTCAAGGATTTACAGTCAAACAGTCGGGGGATGGCAACCTGAAGCTTATGCTAGCGTCTACCGAAGACTACATCTTGGTCCACGACATGCTTGGCCAGAAGGGCATCCCGATGTTCACTTTTCCGGCAGTTCGGCCGCCGACGATCAAGGCGCTCATCAAGGGCATCCCTATCACATTGGCGCATGCTGATGTCAAAGAGGAACTGGAGGAACTTGGTTTCGTGGCCTCTCTGATCGAGCACCATCGGATGCCGGGAACCAACCAGCAGACTGGTCATCGGGTGGTTATCCTACCAGATACAGCAGAACATCGCGATATTTTCAACCTGGAACGCTTCTACGGCTTGGAAATCAAAGTGGAAAAGCTCCGGAAGTCCCGTGGCCCGACGCAGTGTTATCGATGCCAAGGGTTCGGCCATGTTGCCAGGTGGTGCACCATGCCCTGGATTTGCGTCAAGTGCGGCGCCAATCATGACAGCAGGACGTGCACAAGAAGCAGAGATCAGCCAGCGACCTGTGGACTTTGCGGGGGCGCTCATCCGGCGAACTTCCGTTCGTGCAGTAAACACAAAGAGGCCAGTCGACGAATGCGCGGTCTTCCGCCTACCTTCAAGCAGACGACGCCCGCCAGTCGCCGCCGACCCAGGCAGCCGCCTCCGCCGCAGACTTCTGATGCCCGCGCCTGGCCCACATTGATGGACCGACGTGCTGCGAAGATCCGCGATGACCTCACTGTGGCGGACGCCCTTCGGCGCTCGATGCAGCCACCAGGATCAACAGCTGCTCAGGCACCGCCTGTGGCACCGCCAGGACAACGCCAGCAGCCACCTCCGGCAATCCGCCCTCAGCACCAGCCAGGTACAGACGATCTCCTGGCCTTGCTGACTCAGATTGCCACCTCGCTCGCCAGCATCACCTCCACGCTGGCTCAACTGCCAACTACCATTGCCGCCACAGTTGAGGCGACACTCACCAGGGCCTTCCCGGCAGCAACAGCAGCACCTCCCGCCGTCAGTCATGGCCAGGATTAGACGGCTTGACGACTTGAGGATTGTGGCATATAATGCCGATGGTCTCACCCATGATGTGCCTGAATTGCAACAATTCTTGACGGACTATAACGTCGATATATGCATGGTCTGTGAAACATTCTTAAAGCCTGGGATTCGTAGCAACATCCCTAACTACTGTTGCTACCGGACGGACCGGCTGACGAGAGGAGGAGGGACGGCCATCTTCATACGCAGATCTATCCGGCATCATGAGATCCAACCGCCGGCAACGGGACTCATCGAGGCTACAGCAGTCGTTGTGGAAACGAGCACGGGACCCGTCACCTTTGTTGCGGTCTACCGCAGCCCGAGAAGAGTGCTGGACCTCGAAGATGCTCGAGCGCTGCTCCGCATGCCTGGACGCCTTTTCATCGCTGGGGACCTGAATTCCAAGCATGCTGCTTGGAATTCTCAGGCCACCAACTGGAGTGGACGCCTTCTTCTCCGTGCCACCGAGGAAGCACAATCGTATGTTTGCGGCCCGGAAGAGCCCACCTGTTACCCGTCCAACGGCCGCCCGGACGTGCTTGATGTGGCCATCACCAAGGGTCTTCCGCAGCATCTGACAGCTGAGGTGGTCCATGCACTGAATTCGAACCACCTCCCAGTGCTCTTCACCCTCCAAGTTGCCCCGGACCATTCCTCCGGCTGCCTCAACTACCGAAGAACGAACTGGACCAGCTTCCAGGAACGGCTCA
>NW_025725871.1:0-16480 GCF_021461395.2 Schistocerca americana
GTAGCGGTAGCGGAGCGGCGTGCGTGGAGGTTAGGTGTGGCGCGGCGTCCGGTGCTGCCTTGACAACGGGCCCGCGCGCCTCCGTGCTGCGCTTATATGCCCTCGGTTGCGCGTGGTGGGGGGAGGGCGGGCCAGAGTCTATATAGGGGGGCGGCGGGCGCGCTGGGCGCAGACCGTAGCCGACTCGCCAGCCGCTGCAGCCGCTGTTTGTGCACGTTTTGCTTTGCCCGAGGAAGGAAGGATGACAGGCCGCGGCAAGGGAGGAAAGGGGCTCGGCAAGGGTGGCGCCAAGCGGCACCGCAAGGTGTTGCGCGACAACATCCAGGGCATCACGAAGCCCGCCATCCGCCGCCTGGCTCGCAGGGGCGGCGTGAAGCGCATCTCTGGTCTGATCTACGAGGAGACCCGCGGGGTGCTGAAGGTGTTCCTGGAGAACGTGATCCGCGACGCGGTGACGTACACTGAGCACGCCAAGCGCAAGACTGTGACGGCCATGGACGTGGTGTACGCCCTGAAGAGGCAGGGGCGCACCCTGTACGGTTTCGGCGGTTAGGCTGCGTCGCAGCGGGCGCTGGCCTTCCCGCGGCCGTGCTTGTGGGTGGGAGAGACTAGAAAACGGCCCTTTTCAGGGCCACCACACTGTTCGGAAGTTGAAAAGTGCGAAAGAGTCTGTGTTGTTGCTGCGTGTGTGCGCTGTGTTGTTTGTTTGTTTCTTTCTTTCTTTCCGTTTGAGCGACGTGATGTGACTGGGAGGGGAGAAGGAAAGGAAACGTGTCATGTGGCTGGCTGTGTGTGGAGCTGCTTCGTTTGTGTGTCTTTGTATCGATCGCGACGGAGATGGCGGGCTGTGTGTTGTTGTGCGAGAGGCGGTGATTATTTGCTTGCGTGGTTTGGCTCTGTGTGTTTGTTTGCGGCGGCGTTGGGGTTTCCGAGGCAAGGCGTGTGGGCATAGGCGGCCGGATCAGCTGTTTCGTTCGTGTCGACGGCCGTTGCGCGCGGGAGTGGAGGGCGGTGTGTCGACACGCCTCCCTTTAACAATGGTCATTATTGCTGCCGTTGTCGGTTTGGAAGGCGACTGCGACCGTGCAAAATGTGTGTGTGTGTGTGTGTGTGTGGTGCCACACGGGCTGTGTGGGCGACAAGATGGCGGACGTGCGCCGGCGGCGGCTGTGCTGTGACAGTGCAAAGTTAAAACAAAACAAGGTGCGGCGAGGACGACTGCAATTTTGCTTTGGACGTAGGTTTGTGTGGTGGCCCTGAAAAGGGCCGATTGTTGTGGGCCGAGCCGGCAAAGCGCGTTGCGTGCAGGGGAGCACGCGGCGCTGCGATTGCCTGGCCTCCTTTAGGCCTTCTTCTCGGTCTTCTTTGGCAGCAGGACGGCCTGGATGTTGGGCAGGACACCACCCTGTGCGATGGTGACGCCCGACAGGAGCTTGTTGAGCTCCTCGTCGTTGCGGATGGCAAGCTGCAGGTGGCGCGGGATGATGCGCGTCTTCTTGTTGTCGCGGGCCGCGTTTCCGGCCAGCTCGAGCACCTCAGCCGCGAGGTACTCCATGACGGCGGCGAGGTAGACGGGCGCCCCGGCGCCGACGCGCTCTGCGTAGTTTCCCTTGCGCAGGAGGCGGTGGATTCTGCCGACCGGGAACTGGAGCCCAGCCCTGCTTGAGCGGGACTTTGACTTGCCCTTGACTTTGCCTCCCTTTCCGCGTCCGGACATGGCGATGGGCTAGCGACGGTGCACACGAAACGGAAACGAAAACGACCGGTGCGAGCGGCAGCGAGTCGAGCAGCGGAGTGCGTGCCGGCGCAGCCGGGGTGGGGGTGCTTTATGGGCTCGGGTGCGGCGGCCGGTTGCGCGCGCGCCCCATTGGTCGGCGGCCGCAACAGGGCGAGCTGGTAAAGGTGCGGCGGCGGCTGGCGGCGGGTGCCACTGTGTGGGGAGACGCTGACTAGAGCGGAGCGCTTGCTACTGGTGTTGCTGCTGCCGTACGTTGGTTCGAGATGCCGCCCAAGACTAGCGGGAAGGCCGCCAAGAAGGCTGGCAAGGCGCAGAAGAACATTTCGAAGGGCGACAAGAAGAAGAAGCGCAAGAGGAAGGAGAGCTATGCCATCTACATCTACAAGGTGCTGAAGCAGGTGCACCCTGACACGGGCATCTCGTCGAAGGCGATGAGCATCATGAACAGCTTCGTGAACGACATTTTCGAGCGCATTGCGGCCGAGGCTTCTCGCCTGGCGCACTACAACAAGCGCTCGACCATCACGTCCCGCGAGATCCAGACCGCTGTGCGGCTGTTGCTGCCTGGCGAGCTGGCCAAGCACGCCGTGAGCGAGGGCACGAAGGCGGTGACCAAGTACACGAGCTCCAAGTAAGGAGGTGGCTCTGGAATGGAAGGAAGGATGGAGAAGGCTCCTCCGTTGCGAGAGCGGCAAAACGGCCCTTTTCAGGGCCACCAACTTGCCTTTTGCGGGAAGGGCGGAATTGTTGTTGTTGTTTGTGTGGACGGCTGTGATGTATGTGTGCATTTTGATTGTGGGTGGGGGGGCGCGTCAAAGCGTGTTGCGCGGGGTACGGCCACGAGGTTGGTCGCCGTGGCGTGGAATGGTGGCACGCCTCGTTGGCGTGGTTTTTGACCCATTGGTGTTGTTGGGGTGTGTGTGTTACCCGTCTGCGAGGGGGGACAGTGCGATCGGCGACTTTTGTGTCACCGTAACGACGGCCGTTTGCGGGTTTGTTTTTTTTGCACATCATACATGGCGAGGGTGAAATGTGAAGTGTTTTTGTTTGGTTTTTTTTGCCGCCCACTATTCCCTTTGCTGTACGCCGAGTTTGACAATGGTGCGACGTAACTGCAGCGTGGAGGTGTGTGAGTGACGTTGAAATGAACGTGCCATTAAGACGCATTGTTGTTGTATTGTACTGTACGTGTACGGCGACACGCACGATGATGTACCATTCGACTCTGATGTTTGATAGCCGTGTCTGACTGATTGCGTACGACGCACGCACACCGATGTCGTCATTCAAGATGCACGCTAGACGACGACGGCGGCGGCGGCGGTCGTTTGTTTGGCGAATGTCTGTACACGTGTTTGTCTGTGTCCATCCGGTATGTATTTGTTTGTTTGAAAGTGTTTTGTGTGTCGGTGACGTGGTCCGATCCGTCGCCCCCTGAGTAACTGTCGATCGGCGCGATAGACCGGCGTCACGCAACTGAACCCGAAGTCTTGGGCACACCCGTCATACTGTTGTACACCGTCGCGCTGAGAACGGTAACGAAAGGTTGACTTTGATCGGTCGGAATGTCTGGGCAGAACGTGAGGAATGAGGCAAGAGTGCAAGGAGGGGGGGCAAAAGAGAGAGGAAGGGAAAAAGGGGAGAAACGCATTCGTAGAGCAACGGAACGTTCCCGTGTCGGAGGCGTATTGGAGCCGCACTGAAATGCGTTTAACGGCGGCGCGGCTGCAAGTGTCTGCCGTGGTGAACGTTACCTTTGACGGCTGCATTGGGCTTTGCCTTTGCTTTTGCTTTCGCTTTCGCTTTCGCGTTCGCTTTCGCTTTCCCGGATGTACGTAACGTTTGTTGATATGGTTCTGAGGAAGAGTGTATGACAGTGCCGTGCCGTCCATGTTCGTGTGCCCTCCCATTGTGTGTATGCTATTGTCTGTGTACTTGAATGATGTATGTAGGTGTTAGTGGACATGTTTTACCAGTGGGGGGAAATGGATCGTCGATAGTTGCCGTCACTCTGTCACGGTCGAGATGACGCACCCTCCGTACAGAAAGGTGTCGAGAAAGTGAGTGTGTGTGTGTGTGTGTGTGTGTGTGTGTGTGTGTGCGTGCGTCCGTGAATTGGCAGTGTTTGGAGGTGGGCGTGCCCTGGATGTGGCTGTTCGTTAGGCGGTAGTGTTGTGTGGACAGGGGAGGGGCATGCGTAACGCTGCTGGCATGGCATTTCGGGAGATGGGAGGGGGCAAACGAGGAAACGAGGAGCGGCGGCCAAAGACGGGACGGGGAGGGGCGCGGGGTGTGGGTGGCTTGCGCCTGTGCTCGGCGTTGTGGTTTGTGCAAAAGAGGAGGAGAAAAACAATGTGAGTTGCCAGGGAGGGGAGCGGTGTTGTGTTGTGGTTGTCGTGGTGTAGCCGCAGACGCGGCTGTCAGTGAACGTGGCGAGACGGACGGATGCGCGGAGGGGCGGGGGCGGCGCATTTCGCCGGTGCCGTGCCGTGCCGTGCCGTGCCATGCCGTGCCATGCCTGAAAGCCGCGTGGTCGCTGTGTTGTTGGTGGCGTGGGGGCGAGGAGAGTACCGTACGGGTGTGCTTGTGCGCCGGAAATGGCACACTGCGCCCGCCCGTCTTGGAGGCTGATGGCTGTGGTGTGGAAATGGGGCGCGGTGATGTTGAAGCAGTTGAAGAACAGAAAAGAAACCAAGAAAACGGAAGGCGTGATGCGGCGGTGGTGGTGAGAGCGGGAAAAACAAAACAAAAAAAAAGAAGGAAAAACAACAAGAAACAAAAAAGAAAACAAAAAGTCTATCAATATTAAAATGTAAATGGAAATGGAAATGGACCCAGGCATAACCTCCCTGCACAAATAGCAGAGAGTCCGATGATAATAAAAATGTGCCAGAATGTTAACGTCCCTACAAAACAAACCCAACGATAATATTAATGAAAGAGTGAACCGTATGTAACATTGCAACAGACATAATGAAACCTGATAAATTGTATAAGGGCAGCAGCGTTGACCTTTGGCCCTGTATTCAGAATAAAAAGAGCCAAAGATCGTTACCCCAATGAAAAAGACACTGAAACACGTATGTAACATAGTAGCGATGGCGAGACATTGTAGCATCTGTGACCAGAGAGTTTGCGCTGGACTGCGCGAGTGTTGCGAGCGGTTCTCAGTCAGTCAGTCAGTCAGTCAGTAGTCGTCGCGTGCAGTACGCTAATAGTCGTCATGCAGAGCGGTCGGTCAGTAGTAGCAGCCGAGTGCGGTTGTTGTGATGTAGGCGGTCGGCAACACTGGTCAAGATGGTGAATAAGGTATACTGTTAATTAATATAATCATTAGATAATGAAAAATTGTATTTATTGTAATTATTCTCCAACAAGTTCCCCAATAATAATTTTTATTTCAAAAGCATTTTTCAAACATTTAATTTTTTATTGAACTAAAGAGTTCGTTGCACTTCACATTTCATTCCACTTCTTTGAAGAAAAATGTCACTAAAATCACAAAAAAAAAGAGAGAATATTATTATTTGCAATGCAGTTCCTCCAAGCGCTGCGCAACAACCAGAGCAGAAATGTGACATCCATTTATTCGGAGGTAAGACTTTAATTCTGATTGTTTTGCACAGGGCCAAAGACCGATATTTCGGTTTAATTGAAGTTTCTTGTCACTGAACGGACTTTTTTAAATGTTGTGTGAAGACTTTATATTTGAGTCAGATTGCGAATTTCACATTTTTGTTGCCATTTTCAATACCTCTCATTGTGGGCGAGGTTACAATTAGCGCAATGTCCATTAGCATCCGTAAATAACATTGTCCATTATTTTAAATTTTGCTGGGAGGTTACAACACACACACAAAAGAAAAAAAAACAAAAAAAAAATTGCATTTATATCCGCTCCTCAATTGTAGATACCCCTTACACAGCTGTGTGCAATGAATGAGTGCTGGCTGGTAATTAATTGCACTCCTTGGAGGGAAATGCCATAGGACGTAGTCTTTAAAAAGTGAATGTTTTTCGTTAAGAGACAAAAGTTACTTTAGAAAAACAGTAATAGTGGGGCTTTTGTTGTTGAACAAAATAAGTACAATGAACATACGTTATCAGATTTGCGCAATGCAGCGTCACACCACCTTTTTGATTATAACACAATATACTATACATCGTCCCGAACCGTGACCAGAGTCGCGAGACGAGCAGAGCACGCCGCCGACGCCCGCTCAGTACAACCGTCCACCCGCTACTACTGTCGACCGACTACTACCTCTCCCGACTCGCGCTACAATATATATAACAACTGTTCCTGGCGACCCGGTGCGTGCCACTACTGTCGTCTGGCGCGGTCCAAGCGCCGACTAGCAGCGATAAAGAACTCTCTGGTCAGACAGAGATGCTGTCATGCCTCGCCATCGCTCTGGTAATGAATACATACGTGTTGCAGCGTGCGTACCACCGGAACACGCAGTGGCGGAGCCAAAGACTGTGTTGTCGAGGTCGAGTGCGAGTGGGAAGAGAGGCAGCGTCGGCACGGAGATGCAAGCGAGCGCGAGACGCACGGGGGCTGCGGCGTGGCGCGTTTGCGGTCGGCGCCTTTGGTGGCAACGGCCGGGACAAGCAGCGGTGTATGGTGTGGTGCGGGGCGGACAGGGGCGGCGGTGGACGGGGAGGAGGCGGCGCGACGACGGCATGGGGGCGAAAACGGGACGGGGGACGGGGGACGGCGGATGTTGAGAGGCGTCACGCGCGGACAGGACACAGACACAGAGACACACAGATTGGAAAGGGAGGGTGCGCGGTAGTAGTTGGGAATGTGCGTACCGTGCGGGATGGGAGTGGGCGAGGAACACGGTCGTGGCCCCTGTTTTGGGTGCGTGTGATGACGTCGGTGTGTTGTGGGAAGGGAAGGTGCTGTGGCGGCGGCGCGTAATGGGCGTAGGCCGAAAAGAGAAAGGAACGTGGGCAGTGTGTTGGCAAGCGTCGGTTCGACTGCGACGTTGATGGGCAGGGCAGGGCAAGGTTAATGGTGGTAGGAGTAGGCGTGTGGGCGCAAAAAATCTGCCGCTGCAGGCGGTGCCGTAACCGCCATGGCGGGAAGGAGAGAGGGCCAAAGAAAGAAAGAAAGAAGAAAAAAAAAAAAAAAAAAAAAAGGAGGGGGGGGGGGGGGGCGCGAAAGTGGAGAGGCGGTGGTGTGAGAAGGGCGGGGGCGGAAGGAAGGCAGGAAGGACAAGAGGCGAGGCGACGGCTTGCTTTGTGTATCGGTCGGTCTCTGGCTATGCTTCGTTTTCTGCAGCAGGGTCGGTGCGCGGCGTGGCTCGCGGCAGTGGGAACGCCTGGTGGCTGGACGGCCAGCAATGCGGTTGGATGGGCGGCCACAGCACCGCACCTGTGCCCGAGGAGGAGACGCTGGCGGCGGGCCCTGAGGTGAGGCCGGCTCGGCTGGGGCTGTGGATGTGTAGGTGTGGCGCCGCTGCTGCAACAACGAGTAAAACGCGAGAAGAAGGGATGGCGGTAGAGAGGAAAAAAAAAAATATAAAAGGTCGTGTTGTGTTGATGCGCAGGCAGACGCGTACAGAGAGACGAGCCCGGTCTGCAGCAGGGTGTGGCCGTGCCGAGTGCAGAGCAGCGGCGGCTCGGTTCGGTTCGGCCCGGCCCGGCGGGCCGCGCTGTTGTCGCGGACGTGAGCGCCCCCTGGCGGGTGGCCGGAGGCGGCGCGGCGTGTTGGACGTGTGGCTGGTGGCAGTGCACAATTTGCGAGTGGCTGGCGGTGTGGTGTGGCGGTTGGCGCGTCGGGCGGCGGAGAGGTATGTGTTGCGGGCGCCCTTTGCTGCGCTGCGTCGTTGCGTGTGCCGTACAGGGCGGGCGCTTGTCGACTGTGTGGCGAATTGGCGTGAAACGGCTGCCGAGAGGTGTGTGGTAGCGAGCCGGTCGGTGGTGTCAGTGCGAAGGGGAATGTGCGTGCGTTTGGCGGTTTCGGTGTGCTTTTTGCGGCGTGAGAGTGGGAATTAGTGGGGCCGGCTGTTGTGTTGGTTCCTTGTGTCTTGTGTCGCGTAGCGTGATGGCAACGTGGAAGGACGCCGGTTTCGTTTCGAGCCTTGCGTGTGGTTGTCGACGTTGACTGGTTGGCGTGTGCCGATGCACGTGCATGTGTGGGTCGCGAGTGCGTTTTTGGCTGGCTGTGTGTGTGTGTGTGTGTGTGTTTTGGGGGGGGGGAAGGGGGAGGCGGTGGTGAAAGTGCAGTCGTTGCCACGGGCGTCGTCGGGTGGGGCTGGCTGGGGCTGTGCGTCGTGGCGGAAAGGTGGTAGGTTGCGGGAAGCGAGCCCGTCGTTGACGGTGTCGCGTGAGTTGTGAATCGAGTGGGGCGCGGGGCGCGGGACAGGAGCAGCGTGCCGCTGCGTCGTGGTCGTCAGCAGAGGCTGTGCGTGTGCTTGTCCTTTTTGTGGGCGGTTCGTGCGAGGCGTTTTTGTTTTGTGTTGCCCTAGTTGTTAGTTTATTTTGTTTGTGTTTGTTATTTTGAGACGACGACTGGTTGGTGGCGTGCGCGCGAAGTGGCGGTGTGCGCTTCCCGTGTCGTTTGTGTTGTTTGGTTTTTTTGTTTTTGTGTGTTTTTTTTTGCACTGGGCCCCGGTGGGTGGGTGCGTGTGTGTCGATTGCCGGCTGGCGAAAGGTGCGCCATCGGCGGGGTGGGTCGCCGGCACAAGTAGAGGCGGCGGCGTTGTTGCTGTTGTTGTGTGGTGTTTGTTTTGTTCGGCTGTGTCGGCGAGCTGTGTTGCGGTGCGTGTGAATGGTGGTGCAAAAGTGCTGGCGTTGGGGCTGCGACTGCGACGGCGGCGAGCCGCGGGCGCGCCATTGATAGTGATGTTGTGAACAGCGGCTGTGTACGGTAGTGGTGTTGTTGTAGCACGACGTGCATCCGGGCCGGCGCGGAAAGCGCAGTTGCGGGCGGTTGCCCTTCGGTGCCAGCCCATGTCGCGTGAGCGGCGGGTTGCTCTGGTGTCGACACGTGGTGCTCTGGGTTGTTGTGTGGTGCCCTTTGGCCGGTGGGGGTGGTTCGCGTGTGTCTCGTTCGCGCTCGGTGTCTGGTCGTGGTCGTGCTGCTCCCCCGTCTGTCGGCGGTTTCCGACGTCGTCTGTACGTTTTTGTTCGTTTGCGGCGTGCCTGCCGACGTCGTCCCGTCGCGACCTTTCAACCGAAAGTGTGGCGCCCGAAGGTGAACGAACGTAACCCTGACCTCGGCGCTTTACGCTGAGCCGAGCGAACCGAACCTAACCTGTGGTGTGGCGAGGTGAGCTCAGCCTGTGAGCCCCTAACGTCTACGTAAGGTAAGCTGTCCGGCTCACGCCTCACGTTTGAACGCTTTTTTAACCTACGTTTGACGCTTCTTAACCTAGCACTGACCCCTTAACCTAACGTGTAACCTAACCTAACCTAACCTAACCTCTGACGCCTGACGTGTTTGAATGCTTAACCTAAGTTTGACGCTTAACCTAACCCAAGTCCCCTTAACCTAACCCACGTCCACCTAACCTAACCTAACCTAACGTAGACGTGTAAACGTAATGTGTAACGCGTAACGTGTAAGGTCGGCTGTCGTGTGTGCTTGACGGCAGATTGGGTTGGTCTGTAGATTCGGATTGCGGTTTGCCTCGGTCGAGGGGTTGGGTCGGAAGCGGCGAGGGGCGGCGGCGCCTGTTGCGCAGGCGGCGTCCGTTTGCGGCGGGCAATTGTTGAGAAACGGCTGTGAATGTTGGCGGGCGAGAGGAGGAGGACGGCGCGCGATGTGGCCCGACGGCTGCGGGCCGATCGGGAAACGGCGGGAGGGCGACGGAAGGCGATGGGGCGGCGGAGGCGCGTTTGCACGGCCGTCATCGCCGCACGCCTCGGCTTGTGTGGCTGTGGCGCCGGCCGCGCTGGCCGGGCTGCCGCGGCGACGGTGTGGGAGTTTTGCCGAAGGTTTGGCCATTGTGGCGGGTCGTCGGCTGGGGCTGTGGGGGCGGCATTTGGGCGGGGGCGGCGATTCTCGGCGGGCCGACCCAGGCTGTAGCGCGCGGTAGCTGCAGTTTGGCCGTGGTTTGCGGCGCTGCCGTGGCGACTGGTTGGCGACTGTGGTGTGGCTGTGTGTAGCCCCATCCTCGGTGGTTTGAAAGGCGCGGGCGGTTGTGGCGCAGGTTTGGGGCTGCTCCGCACAGGCTGTCGGACGTTGGGCGGTAGCAAGCGCGGGAGGCGCGGCGCGGCGGCGCGCAGAGTGGCGGCCGCTCTCTCGGCCGTCCGCGCCCGCCCGCGACACTGGCTGGGCCTTGTGATTCTCTGCTCTGCTGCTGTGCTGTGCTTGCGTGCCTGCCGTCCCGCTCGCTCTCGCTGTGTGTTACGCGCGTCGTCGAAATGGCAGATCAGGCGGCTACGAACGAGACTGCTGCGGCACCCGCCGCCACCGGCACTACGAAGAAGGCCAAGTCTGCGTCGTCTGCGAAGAAGCCGCGCGCCAAGCCTGCGCACCCGCGCACCTCTGAGATGGTGACGGCCGCCATCAAGAGTCTGAAGGAGCGCGGCGGGTCGTCGCTGCAGGCGATCAAGAAGTACATAGCCGCGCACTACAAGCTGGACGCGGAGAAGCTGGCGCCGTTTATCAAGAAGTACCTCAAGTCGGCCGTCGTGGCGGGCGAGCTGGTGCAGACGAAGGGGAAGGGCGCGTCCGGCTCGTTCAAGCTTGCCGGCGCCGGCGGCGGGGGGGCGGCCGAGGGCGGCAAGGCTCGTGCTGGCGGTGCCAAGAAGAAGCGCGCCGCTCCGGCCAGCAAGGAGAAGAAGGGCGCCCGTGCGGCCGGCGCAAAGAAGGCTGGTGGCGTGAAGGCGGCGACCGGTCGGAAGGCGGGCGCCGCCAAGAAGGCGTCTGCGGCGTCGGCCGCTCCCGCGGGTGCGAAGAAGGCGGCTGCGGCCAAGCCGGCCAAGGCCAAGTCGCCGTCGAAGGCGAAGAAGGCCGCCAAGGTTCCGACGAAGAAGCCGAAGGCGCCGCGCCCGAAGAAGGCGACGACGCCGTCTAAGGCGAAGGCTTCGCCCAAGAAGAAGAAGTAGAGTAGAGGAGAAAGAGATGGGGGAAAGGAAGGGTTTGGCGCTTGACTCCGTCGTCCCCACCCCCCGTCGTCGTCTAGTGGCGCGCAAGAGACGCGCGGCCCAAAAAAAACGGCCCTTCTCAGGGCCATCAAAGCACGTCGGGGAAGGTTTTGATTGTCGTGTTGCGTTTGGTGTGGGTGTCTGTCTGTATGCCCGTGGGGATGCTGTTTGCGTGCCGTGGTGGTTGGATTGCGGGGGTCGGTGGCGGGTGTGGGCGGCGGTAGCGGTAAGCGGTGTTGTTGTTGTTGTTGTTGTTGTTGTTGTCGTGGTTGATTGTCGCCGTGTTTGTGGCGGCGGCCGACGGTTGGTTTTCTGTCACGTTGTTTAGTTTGAATACGTTGGTTGGCTTGCCTGCGTTCGTTCTTCTCGGATGTCTGTCTTGTCGAGTCGTGTCTGGTCTTTGTTTTGTTCCTTTGTGTGTGTGTGTGTGTTATGTTTTGCAACGGGGGGCACGTTGAGATGCGGAAGGAGTCGGCGGGGATTTCGGTGGCGTGTAGAGCGAGCGAGCGCGTCGGAGTGGAGTGCGGGTTTTTTTTGTTTTCGAAACGAAAGCGGCGGCCGGCCAGCCACCCGTGCGGTGTGACGTCGGCCGTTGGGTATTGTGCGCTTTGAGCGCCGGGGAGGGATGATGTGTGATTGTTGCGCGCTGCTAGCAGGCAGGCAGAGTGAGCGGGTGTGGCGGACGGACGGGAAGTGGTGGTTTTTGTTTTTGGGTTGCGGGGCGAGAGGCAGGCGACCGACAAAGTTTGCTCGCGACGGAGAGATGTTAGTGGCCCTGAAAAGGGCCGTTTTTGTTTGTGCGGTGCGGTGCCGCGGCGCGGTTTAGGCGCGCTCGCCGCGGATGCGGCGCGCGAGCTGGATGTCCTTGGGCATGATGGTGACGCGCTTGGCGTGGATTGCGCACAGGTTGGTGTCTTCGAAGAGGCCGACGAGGTAGGCCTCGCTGGCCTCCTGCAGGGCCATGACTGCGGAGCTCTGGAAGCGCAGGTCGGTCTTGAAGTCCTGGGCGATCTCGCGCACTAGGCGCTGGAATGGCAGCTTGCGGATGAGCAGCTCTGTGCTCTTCTGGTAGCGCCTGATTTCTCGCAGGGCGACGGTGCCCGGCCTGTAGCGGTGGGGCTTCTTGACGCCTCCGGTGGCGGGCGCGCTCTTCCTCGCCGCCTTGGTGGCGAGCTGTTTGCGCGGCGCCTTTCCGCCGGTGGACTTGCGGGCCGTTTGCTTTGTGCGGGCCATGGCGGTAGCGGTAGCGGAGCGGCGTGCGTGGAGGTTAGGTGTGGCGCGGCGTCCGGTGCTGCCTTGACAACGGGCCCGCGCGCCTCCGTGCTGCGCTTATATGCCCTCGGTTGCGCGTGGTGGGGGGAGGGCGGGCCAGAGTCTATATAGGGGGGCGGCGGGCGCGCTGGGCGCAGACCGTAGCCGACTCGCCAGCCGCTGCAGCCGCTGTTTGTGCACGTTTTGCTTTGCCCGAGGAAGGAAGGATGACAGGCCGCGGCAAGGGAGGAAAGGGGCTCGGCAAGGGTGGCGCCAAGCGGCACCGCAAGGTGTTGCGCGACAACATCCAGGGCATCACGAAGCCCGCCATCCGCCGCCTGGCTCGCAGGGGCGGCGTGAAGCGCATCTCTGGTCTGATCTACGAGGAGACCCGCGGGGTGCTGAAGGTGTTCCTGGAGAACGTGATCCGCGACGCGGTGACGTACACTGAGCACGCCAAGCGCAAGACTGTGACGGCCATGGACGTGGTGTACGCCCTGAAGAGGCAGGGGCGCACCCTGTACGGTTTCGGCGGTTAGGCTGCGTCGCAGCGGGCGCTGGCCTTCCCGCGGCCGTGCTTGTGGGTGGGAGAGACTAGAAAACGGCCCTTTTCAGGGCCACCACACTGTTCGGAAGTTGAAAAGTGCGAAAGAGTCTGTGTTGTTGCTGCGTGTGTGCGCTGTGTTGTTTGTTTGTTTCTTTCTTTCTTTCCGTTTGAGCGACGTGATGTGACTGGGAGGGGAGAAGGAAAGGAAACGTGTCATGTGGCTGGCTGTGTGTGGAGCTGCTTCGTTTGTGTGTCTTTGTATCGATCGCGACGGAGATGGCGGGCTGTGTGTTGTTGTGCGAGAGGCGGTGATTATTTGCTTGCGTGGTTTGGCTCTGTGTGTTTGTTTGCGGCGGCGTTGGGGTTTCCGAGGCAAGGCGTGTGGGCATAGGCGGCCGGATCAGCTGTTTCGTTCGTGTCGACGGCCGTTGCGCGCGGGAGTGGAGGGCGGTGTGTCGACACGCCTCCCTTTAACAATGGTCATTATTGCTGCCGTTGTCGGTTTGGAAGGCGACTGCGACCGTGCAAAATGTGTGTGTGTGTGTGTGTGTGTGTTGGGCCACACGGGCTGTGTGGGCGACAAGATGGCGGACGTGCGCCGGCGGCGGCTGTGCTGTGACAGTGCAAAGTTAAAACAAAACAAGGTGCGGCGAGGACGACTGCAATTTTGCTTTGGACGTAGGTTTGTGTGGTGGCCCTGAAAAGGGCCGATTGTTGTGGGCCGAGCCGGCAAAGCGCGTTGCGTGCAGGGGAGCACGCGGCGCTGCGATTGCCTGGCCTCCTTTAGGCCTTCTTCTCGGTCTTCTTTGGCAGCAGGACGGCCTGGATGTTGGGCAGGACACCACCCTGTGCGATGGTGACGCCCGACAGGAGCTTGTTGAGCTCCTCGTCGTTGCGGATGGCAAGCTGCAGGTGGCGCGGGATGATGCGCGTCTTCTTGTTGTCGCGGGCCGCGTTTCCGGCCAGCTCGAGCACCTCAGCCGCGAGGTACTCCATGACGGCGGCGAGGTAGACGGGCGCCCCGGCGCCGACGCGCTCTGCGTAGTTTCCCTTGCGCAGGAGGCGGTGGATTCTGCCGACCGGGAACTGGAGCCCAGCCCTGCTTGAGCGGGACTTTGACTTGCCCTTGACTTTGCCTCCCTTTCCGCGTCCGGACATGGCGATGGGCTAGCGACGGTGCACACGAAACGGAAACGAAAACGACCGGTGCGAGCGGCAGCGAGTCGAGCAGCGGAGTGCGTGCCGGCGCAGCCGGGGTGGGGGTGCTTTATGGGCTCGGGTGCGGCGGCCGGTTGCGCGCGCGCCCCATTGGTCGGCGGCCGCAACAGGGCGAGCTGGTAAAGGTGCGGCGGCGGCTGGCGGCGGGTGCCACTGTGTGGGGAGACGCTGACTAGAGCGGAGCGCTTGCTACTGGTGTTGCTGCTGCCGTACGTTGGTTCGAGATGCCGCCCAAGACTAGCGGGAAGGCCGCCAAGAAGGCTGGCAAGGCGCAGAAGAACATTTCGAAGGGCGACAAGAAGAAGAAGCGCAAGAGGAAGGAGAGCTATGCCATCTACATCTACAAGGTGCTGAAGCAGGTGCACCCTGACACGGGCATCTCGTCGAAGGCGATGAGCATCATGAACAGCTTCGTGAACGACATTTTCGAGCGCATTGCGGCCGAGGCTTCTCGCCTGGCGCACTACAACAAGCGCTCGACCATCACGTCCCGCGAGATCCAGACCGCTGTGCGGCTGTTGCTGCCTGGCGAGCTGGCCAAGCACGCCGTGAGCGAGGGCACGAAGGCGGTGACCAAGTACACGAGCTCCAAGTAAGGAGGTGGCTCTGGAATGGAAGGAAGGATGGAGAAGGCTCCTCCGTTGCGAGAGCGGCAAAACGGCCCTTTTCAGGGCCACCAACTTGCCTTTTGCGGGAAGGGCGGAATTGTTGTTGTTGTTTGTGTGGACGGCTGTGATGTATGTGTGCATTTTGATTGTGGGTGGGGGGGCGCGTCAAAGCGTGTTGCGCGGGGTACGGCCACGAGGTTGGTCGCCGTGGCGTGGAATGGTGGCACGCCTCGTTGGCGTGGTTTTTGACCCATTGGTGTTGTTGGGGTGTGTGTGTTACCCGTCTGCGAGGGGGGACAGTGCGATCGGCGACTTTTGTGTCACCGTAACGACGGGCCGTTTGCGGGTTTGTTTTTTTTGCACATCATACATGGCGAGGGTGAAATGTGAAGTGTTTTTGTTTGGTTTTTTTTGCCGCCCACTATTCCCTTTGCTGTACGCCGAGTTTGACAATGGTGCGACGTAACTGCAGCGTGGAGGTGTGTGAGTGACGTTGAAATGAACGTGCCATTAAGACGCATTGTTGTTGTATTGTACTGTACGTGTACGGCGACACGCACGATGATGTACCATTCGACTCTGATGTTTGATAGCCGTGTCTGACTGATTGCGTACGACGCACGCACACCGATGTCGTCATTCAAGATGCACGCTAGACGACGACGGCGGCGGCGGCGGTCGTTTGTTTGGCGAATGTCTGTACACGTGTTTGTCTGTGTCCATCCGGTATGTATTTGTTTGTTTGAAAGTGTTTTGTGTGTCGGTGACGTGGTCCGATCCGTCGCCCCCTGAGTAACTGTCGATCGGCGCGATAGACCGGCGTCACGCAACTGAACCCGAAGTCTTGGGCACACCCGTCATACTGTTGTACACCGTCGCGCTGAGAACGGTAACGAAAGGTTGACTTTGATCGGTCGGAATGTCTGGGCAGAACGTGAGGAATGAGGCAAGAGTGCAAGGAGGGGGGGCAAAAGAGAGAGGAAGGGAAAAAGGGGAGAAACGCATTCGTAGAGCAACGGAACGTTCCCGTGTCGGAGGCGTATTGGAGCCGCACTGAAATGCGTTTAACGGCGGCGCGGCTGCAAGTGTCTGCCGTGGTGAACGTTACCTTTGACGGCTGCATTGGGCTTTGCCTTTGCTTTTGCTTTCGCTTTCGCTTTCGCGTTCGCTTTCGCTTTCCCGGATGTACGTAACGTTTGTTGATATGGTTCTGAGGAAGAGTGTATGACAGTGCCGTGCCGTCCATGTTCGTGTGCCCTCCCATTGTGTGTATGCTATTGTCTGTGTACTTGAATGATGTATGTAGGTGTTAGTGGACATGTTTTACCAGTGGGGGGAAATGGATCGTCGATAGTTGCCGTCACTCTGTCACGGTCGAGATGACGCACCCTCCGTACAGAAAGGTGTCGAGAAAGTGAGTGTGTGTGTGTGTGTGTGTGTGTGTGTGTGTGTGTGCGTGCGTCCGTGAATTGGCAGTGTTTGGAGGTGGGCGTGCCCTGGATGTGGCTGTTCGTTAGGCGGTAGTGTTGTGTGGACAGGGGAGGGGCATGCGTAACGCTGCTGGCATGGCATTTCGGGAGATGGGAGGGGGCAAACGAGGAAACGAGGAGCGGCGGCCAAAGACGGGACGGGGAGGGGCGCGGGGTGTGGGTGGCTTGCGCCTGTGCTCGGCGTTGTGGTTTGTGCAAAAGAGGAGGAGAAAAACAATGTGAGTTGCCAGGGAGGGGAGCGGTGTTGTGTTGTGGTTGTCGTGGTGTAGCCGCAGACGCGGCTGTCAGTGAACGTGGCGAGACGGACGGATGCGCGGAGGGGCGGGGGCGGCGCATTTCGCCGGTGCCGTGCCGTGCCGTGCCGTGCCATGCCGTGCCATGCCTGAAAGCCGCGTGGTCGCTGTGTTGTTGGTGGCGTGGGGGCGAGGAGAGTACCGTACGGGTGTGCTTGTGCGCCGGAAATGGCACACTGCGCCCGCCCGTCTTGGAGGCTGATGGCTGTGGTGTGGAAATGGGGCGCGGT
>NW_025725872.1:0-16405 GCF_021461395.2 Schistocerca americana
GCCCCTACCGCCTCCTTTTTATTTCCAAAGTTGAAAACCCCACTGGAAGGACGTAGATTTGCAACGATAGACGAGATAGAAATGCTCCGCACTCTCCAGACCTGGCCCCTACTGCCTTCTTTTTATTTCCAAATTTGAAAACCCCACTGGCAGGACGACGATTTGCAACGATAGACGAGATAGAAATGCTCCGCACTCTCCAGACCTGGCCCCTACTGCCTTCTTTTTATTTCCAAAGACGAAAACTCCACTGGAAGGACGACGATTTGCAGCGATAGACGAGATAGAAATGCTCCGTACTCTCCAGACCTGGCCCCTACTGCCTTCTTTTTTATTTCTAAAGTTGAAAACTCCAAGGGAAGGACGACGATTTGCAACGATAGACGTGATAGAAATGCTCCGCACTCTCCAGACCTGGCCCCTACTGCCTTCTTTTTATTTCCAAAGTTGAAAGCCCCACTGGAAGGACGACGATTTGCAACGATAAACGAGATAGAAATGCTCCGCACTCTCCAGACCTGGCCCCTACTGCCTTCTTTTTATTTCCAAAGTTGAAAACCCCACTGGAAGGACGACGATTTGCAACGATAGACGAGATAGAAATGCTCCGCACTCTCCAGACCTGGCCCCTACTGCCTTCTTTTTATTTCCAAAGTTGAAAACCCCACTGGAAGGACGACGATTTGCAACGATAGACGAGATAGACATGCTCCGCACTCTCCAGACCTGGCTCCTACTGCCTTCTTTTTAATTCCAAAGTTGAAAACCCCACTGGAAGGACGACGATTTGCAACGATAGACAAGATAGAAATGCTCCGCACTCTCTAGACCTGGCCCCTACTGCCTTCTTTTTATTTCCAAAGTTCAAAACCCCACTGGAAGGACGACGATTTGCAACAATAGACGCGATAGAAATGCTCCGCACTCTCCAGACCTGGCCCCTACTGCCCTCTTTTTATTTCCAAAGTTGAAAACTCCAAAGGAAGGACGACGATTTGCAACGATAGACGTGATAGAAATGCTCCGCACTCTCCAGACCTGGCCCCTACTGCCTTCTTTTTATTTCCAGAGTTGAAAACCCCACTGGAATGACGACGATTTGCAACGATAGACGAGATAGAAATGCTCCGCACTCTCCAGACCTGGCCCCTACTGCCTTCTTTTTATTTCCAAAGTTGAAAACCCCACTGGAAGGACGACGATTTGCAACGATAGACGAGATAGAAATGCTCCGTACTCTCCAGACCTGGCCCCTACTGCCTTCTTTTTTATTTCTAAAGTTGAAAACTCCAAAGGAAGGACGACGATTTGCAACGATAGACGTGATAGAAATGCTCCGCACTCTCCAGACCTGGCCCCTACTACCTTCTTTTTATTTCCAAAGTTGAAAATCCCACTGGAAGGACGACGATTTGCAACGATAGACGAGATAGAAATGCTCCGCACTCTCCAGACCTGGCCCCTACTGCCATCTTTTTATTTCCAAAGTTGAAAACCCCACTGGAAGGACGACGATATGCAACGATAGACGAGATAGAAATGCTCCGTACTCTCCAGACCTGGCCCCTACTGCCTTCTTTTTTATTTCTAAAGTTGAAAACTCCAAAAGAAGGACGACGATTTGCAATGATAGACGTGATAGAAATGCTCCGCACTCTCCAGACCTGGCCCCTACTACCTTCTTTTTATTTCCAAAGTTGAAAATCCCACTGGAAGGACGACGATTTGCAACGATAGACGAGATAGAAATGCTCCGCACTCTCCAGACCTGGCCCCTACTGCCTTCTTTATTATTTCTAAAGTTGAAAACTCCGCTGGAAGGACGACGATTTGCAACGATAGACGAGATAGAAATGCTCCGCACTCTCCAGACCTGGCCCCTACTGCCTTCTTTTTATTTCCAAAGTTGAAAACTCCACTGGAAGGACGACGATTTGCAACGATAGACGAGATAGAAATGCTCCGTACACTCCAGACCTGGCCCCTACTGCCTTCTTTTTAATTCCAAAGTTGAAAACCCCACTGGAAGGACGACGATTTGCAACGATAGACGTGATAGAAATGCTCCGCACTCTCCAGACCTGGCCCCTACTGCCTTCTTTTTATTTCCAAAGTTGAAAACCCCACTGGAAGGACGACGATTTGCAACGATAGACGAGATAGAAATGCTCCACACTCTCCAGACCTGGCCCCTACTGCCTTCTTTTTATTTCCAAAGTTGAAAACCCCACTGGAAGGATGACGATTTGCAACGATAGACGAGATAGAAATGCTCCGCACTCTCCAGACCTGGCCCCTACTGCTTTCTTTTTATTTCCAAAGTTGAAAACCCCACTGGAAGGACGACGATTTGCAAAGATAGACGAGATAGAGATGTTCCGTACTCTCCAGACCTGGCCCCCACTGCCTTCTTTTTATTTCCAAAGTTGAAAACCCCACTGGAAGGACGACGATTTGCAACGATACACGAGATAGAAATGCTCCACACTCTCCAGACCTGGCCCCTACTGCCTTCTTTTTATTTCCAAAGTTGATAACCCCACTGGAAGGATGACGATTTGCAACGATAGACGAGATAGAAATGCTCCGCACTCTCCAGACCTGGCCCCTACTGCTTTCTTTTTATTTCCAAAGTTGAAAGCCCCACTGGAAGGACGACGATTTGCAACGATAGACGAGATAGAAATGCTCCGCACTCTCCAGACCTGGCCCCTACTGCCTTCTTTTTATTTCCAAAGTTGAAATTTCCACTGGAAGGACGACGATTTGCAACGATAGAGGAGATAGAAATGCTCCGTACTCTCCAGACCTGACCCCTACTGCCTTCTTTTTTATTTCCAAAGTTGAAAACTCCAAGGGAAGGACGACGATTTGCAACGATAGACGTGATAGAAATGCTCCGCACTCTCCAGACCTGGCCCCTACTGCCTCCTTTTTATTTCCAAAGTTGAAAACCCCACTGGAAGGACGACGATTTGCAACGATATACGAGATAGAAATGCTCCGCAGTCTCCAGACCTGGCCCCTACTGCCTTCTTTTTATTTCCAAAGTTGAAAACCCCACTGGAAGTACGACGATTTGAAACGATAGACGAGATAGAAACGCTCCGCACTCACCAGACCTGACCCCTACTGCCTTCTTTTTTATTTCCAAAGTTGAAAACCCCACTGGAAGGACGACGATTTGCAACGATAGAGGAGATAGAAATGCTCCGTACTCTCCAGACCTGACCCCTACTGCCTTCTTTTTTATTTCCAAAGTTGAAAACTCCAAGGGAAGGACGACGATTTGCAACGATAGACGTGATAGAAATGCTCCGCACTCTCCACACCTGGCCCCTACTGCCTTCTTGTTATTTCCAAAGTTGAAAACCCCACTGGAAGGACGACGATTTGCAACGATAGACGAGATAGAAATGCTCCACACTCTCCAGACCTGGCCCCTACTGCCTTCTTTTTATTTCCAAAGTTGAAAACCCCACTGGAAGGATGACGATTTGCAACGATAGACGAGATAGAAATGCTCCGCACTCTCCAGACCTGGCCCCTACTGCTTTCTTTTTATTTCCAAAGTTGAAAACCCCACTGGAAGGACGACGATTTGCAACGATAGACGAGATAGAAATGCTCCGCACTCTCCAGACCTGGCCCCTACTGCCTTCATTTTATTTCCAAAGTTGAAATTTCCACTGGAAGGACGACGATTTGCAACGATAGAGGAGATAGAAATGCTCCGTACTCTCCAGACCTGACCCCTACTGCCTTCTTTTTTATTTCCAAAGTTGAAAACTCCAAGGGAAGGACGACGATTTGCAACGATAGACGTGATAGAAATGCTCCGCACTCTCCAGACCTGGCCCCTACTGCCTACTTTTTATTTCCAAAGTTGAAAACCCCACTGGAAGGACGACGATTTGCAACGATATACGAGATAGAAATGCTCCGCAGTCTCCAGACCTGACCCCTACTGCCTTCTTTTTATTTCCAAAGTTGAAAACCCCACTGGAAGGACGACGATTTGCAACGATAGACGACATAGAAATGCTCCGCACTCTCCAGACCTGGCCCCTACTGCCTTCTTTTTATTTCCAAAGTTGAAATTTCCACTGGAAGGACGACGATTTGCAACGATAGAGTAGATAGAAATGCTCCGTACTCTCCAGACCTGACCCCTACTGCCTTCTTTTTTATTTCCAAAGTTGAAAACTCCAAGGGAAGGACGACGATTTGCAACGATAGACGTGATAGAAATGCTCCGCACTCTCCAGACCTGGCCCCTACTGCCTTCTTTTTATTTCCAAAGTTGAAAACCCCACTGGAAGGACGACGATTTGCAACGATATACGAGATAGAAATGCTCCGCAGTCTCCAGACCTGGCCCCTACTGCCTCCTTTTTATTTCCAAAGTTGAAAACCCCACTGGAAGGACGACGATTTGCAACGATATACGAGATAGAAATGCTCCGCACTCTCCAGGCCTGGCCCCTACTGCCTTCTTTTTATTTCCAAAGTTGAAAACCCCACTGGAAGGACGACGATTAGCAACGATAGACGAGATAGAAATGCTCCGCACTCACCAGACCTGGCCCCTACTCTCTTCTTTTTATTTCCAAAGTTGAAAACCCCACTGGAAGGACGACGATTTGCAACGATAGACGAGATAGAAATGCTCCGCACTCTCCAGACCTGGCCCCTACTGCCTTCTTTTTATTTCCAAAGTTGAAATTTCCACTGGAAGGACGACGATTTGCAACGATAGACGTGATAGAAATGCTCCGTACTCTCCAGACCTGACCCCTACTGCCTTCTTTTTTATTTCCAAAGTTGAAAACTCCAAGGGAAGGACGACGATTTGCAACGATAGACGTGATAGAAATGCTCCGCACTCTCCAGACCTGGCCCCTACTGCCTCCTTTTTATTTCCAAAGTTGAAAACCCCACTGGAAGGACGACGATTTGCAACGATAGACGAGATAGAAATGCTCCGCACTCTCCAGACCTGGCCCCTACTGCCTTCTTTTTATTTCCAAAGTTGAAAACTCCAAGGGAAGGTCGACGATTTGCAACGATAGACGTGATAGAAATGCTCCGCACTCTCCAGACCTGGCCCCTACTGCCTTCTTTTTATTTCCAAAGTTGAAAACCCCACTGGAAGGACGACGATTTGCAACGATAGACGTGATAGAAATGCTCCGCACTCTCCAGACCTGGCCCCTACTGCCTACTTTTTATTTCCAAAGTTGAAAACCCCACTGGAAGGACGACGATTTGCAACGATAGACGAGATAGAAATGCTCCGCACTCTCCAGACCTGCCCCGTACTGCCTTCTTTTTATTTCCAAAGTTGAAAACTACAAGGGAAGGACGACGATTTGCAACGATAGACGTGATAGAAATGCTCCGCACTCTCCAGACCTGGCCCCTACTGCCTTCTTTTTATTTCCAAAGTTGAAAACCCCACTGGAAGGACGACGATTTGCAACGATAGACGTGATAGAAATGCTCCGCACTCTCCAGACCTGGCCCCTACTGCCTTCTTTTTATTTCCAAAGTTGAAAACCCCACTGGAAGGACGACGATTTGCAACGATAGACGAGATAGAAACGCTCCGCACTCCCCAGACCTGGCCCCTACTGCCTTCTTTTTATTTCCAAAGTTGAAAACCCCACTGGAAGGACGACGATTTGCAACGATAGACGTGATAGAAATGCTCCGCACTCTCCAGACCTGGCCCCTACTGCCTTCTTTTTATTTCCAAAGTTGAAAACCCCACTGGAAGGACGACGATTTGCAACGATAGACGAGATAGAAATGCTCCGCACTCTCCACACCTGGCCCCTACTGCCTTCTTTTTATTTCCAAAGTTCAAAAACCCCACTGGAATTACGTCAATTTGCAACGATAGACGAGATAGAAACGCTCCGCACTCCCCAGACCTGGCCCCTACTGCCTTCTTTTTATTTCCAAAGTTGAAAACCCCACTGGAAGGACGACGATTTGCAACGATAGACGAGATAGAAATGCTCCGCACTCTCCAGACCTGGCCCCTACTGCCTTCTTTTTATTTCCAAAGTTGAAAACCCCACTGGAAGGACGACGATTTGCAACGATAGACGAGATAGAAATGCTCCGCACTCTCCAGACCTGGCCCCTACTGCCTTCTTTTTATTTCCAAAGTTGAAAACCCCACTGGAAGGACGACGATTTGCAACGATAGACGAGATAGAAATGCTCCGCACTCTCCAGACCTGGCCCCTACTGCCTTCTTTTTATTTCCAAAGTTCAAAAACCCCACTGGAATTACGACAATTTGCAACGATAGACGAGATAGAAACGCTCCGCACTCCCCAGACCTGGCCCCTACTGCCTTCTTTTTATTTCCAAAGTTGAAAACCCCACTGGAAGGACGACGATTTGCAACGATAGACGTGATAGAAATGCTCCGCACTCTCCAGACCTGGCCCCTACTGCCTTCTTTTTATTTCCAAAGTTGAAAAACCCACTGGAAGGACGACGATTTGCAACGATAGACGAGATAGAAATGCTCCGCACTCTCCAGACCTGGCCCCTACTGCCTTCTTTTTATTTCCAAAGTTGAAAACCCCACTGGAATTACGACAATTTGCAACGATAGACGAGACAGAAACGCTCCGCACTCCCCAGACCTGGCCCCTACTGCCTTCTTTTTATTTCCAAAGTTGAAAACCCCACTGGAAGGACGACGATTTGCAACGATAGACGAGATAGAAATGCTCCCCACTCTCCAGACCTGGCCCCTACTGCCTACTTTTTATTTCCAAAGTTGAAAACCCCACTGGAAGTACGACGATTTGAAACGATAGACGAGATAGAAATGCTCCGCACTCCCCAGACCTGGCCCCTACTGCCTTCTTTTTATTTCCAAAGTTGAAAACCCCACTGGAAGGACGACGATTTGAAACGATAGACGAGATAGAAATGCTCCGCACTCTCCAGACCTGGCCCCTACTGCCTTCTTTTTATTTCTAAAGTTGAAAACCCCACTGGAAGGACGACGATTTGCAACGATAGACGAGATAGAAATGCTCCGCACTCTCCAGACCTGGCCCCTACTGCCTACTTTTTATTTCCAAAGTTGAAAACCCCACTGGAAGGACGACGATTTGAAACGATAGACGAGATAGAAACGCTCCGCACTCCCCAGACCTGGCCCCTACTGCCTTCTTTTTATTTCCAAAGTTGAAAACCCCACTGGAAGGACGACGATTTGAAACGATAGACGAGATAGAAATGCTCCGCACTCCCCAGACCTGGCCCCTACTGCCTTCTTTTTATTTCCAAAGTTGAAAACCCCACTGGAAGGACGACGATTTGCAACGATAGACGAGATAGAAATGCTCCGCACTCTCCAGACCTGGCCCCTACTGCCTTCTTTTTATTTCCAAAGTTGAAAACCCCACTGGAAGGACGACGATTTGAAACGATAGACGAGATAGAAATGCTCCGCACTCTCTAGACCTGGCCCCTACTGCCTACTTTTTATTTCCAAAGTTGAAAACCCCACTGGAAGTACGACGATTTGAAACGATAGACGAGATAGAAATGCTCCGCACTCTCCAGACCTGGCCCCTACTGCCTACTTTTTATTTCCAAAGTTGAAAACCCCACTGGAAGTACGACGATTTGCAACGATAGACGAGATAGAAATGCTCCGCACTCTCCAGACCTGGCCCCTACTGCCTTCTTTTTATTTCCAAAGTTGAAAACCCCACTGGAAGTACGACGATTTGAAACGATAGACGAGATAGAAATGCTCCGCACTCTCCAGACCTGGCCCCTACTGCCTTCTTTTTATTTCCAAAGTTGAAAACCCCACTGGAAGTACGACGATTTGCAACGATAGACGAGATAGAAACGCTCCGCACTCTCCAGACCTGGCCCCTACTGCCTACTTTTTATTTCCAAAGTTGAAAACCCCACTGGAAGTACGACGATTTGAAACGATAGACGAGATAGAAATGCTCCGCACTCTCCAGACCTGGCCCCTACTGCCTACTTTTTATTTCCAAAGTTGAAAACCCCACTGGAAGTACGACGATTTGCAACGATAGACGAGATAGAAATGCTCCGCACTCTCCAGACCTGGCCCCTACTGCCTTCTTTTTATTTCCAAAGTTGAAAACCCCACTGGAAGGACGACGATTTGAAACGATAGACGAGATAGAAATGCTCCGCACTCCCCAGACCTGGCCCCTACTGCCTTCTTTTTATTTCCAAAGTTGAAAACCCCACTGGAAGGACGACGATTTGCAACGATAGACGAGATAGAAATGCTCCGCACTCTCCAGACCTGGCCCCTACTGCCTACTTTTTATTTCCAAAGTTGAAAACCCCACTGGAAGTACGACGATTTGAAACGATAGACGAGATAGAAACGCTCCGCACTCCCCAGACCTGGCCCCTACTGCCTTCTTTTTATTTCCAAAGTTGAAAACCCCACTGGAAGGACGACGATTTGAAACGATAGACGAGATAGAAATGCTCCGCACTCTCCAGACCTGGCCCCTACTGCCTACTTTTTATTTCCAAAGTTGAAAACCCCACTGGAAGGACGACGATTTGAAACGATAGACGAGATAGAAACGCTCCGCACTCCCCAGACCTGGCCCCTACTGCCTTCTTTTTATTTCCAAAGTTGAAAACCCCACTGGAAGGACGACGATTTGAAACGATAGACGAGATAGAATTGCTCCGCACTCTCCAGACCTGGCCCCTACTGCCTTCTTTTTATTTCCAAAGTTAAAAACCCCACTGGAAGTACGACGATTTGAAACGATAGACGAGATAGAAACGCTCCGCACTCCCCAGACCTGGCCCCTACTGCCTTCTTTTTATTTCCAAAATTGAAAACCCCACTGGAAGGACGACGATTTGAAACGATAGACGAGATAGAAATGCTCCGCACTCTCCAGACCTGGCCCCTACTGCCTTCTTTTTATTTCCAAAGTTGAAAACCCCACTGGAAGGACGACGATTTGCAACGATAGACGAGATAGAAATGCTCCGCACTCTCCAGACCTGGCCCCTACTGCCTACTTTTTATTTCCAAAGTTGAAAACCCCACTGGAAGTACGACGATTTGAAACGATAGACGAGATAGAAACGCTCCGCACTCCCCAGACCTGGCCCCTACTGCCTTCTTTTTATTTCCAAAGTTGAAAACCCCACTGGAAGGACGACGATTTGAAACGATAGACGAGATAGAAATGCTCCGCACTCTCCAGACCTGGCCCCTACTGCCTACTTTTTATTTCCAAAGTTGAAAACCCCACTGGAAGGACGACGATTTGAAACGATAGACGAGATAGAAATGCTCCGCACTCTCCAGACCTGGCCCCTACTGCCTTCTTTTTATTTCCAAAGTTGAAAACCCCACTGGAAGTACGACGATTTGCAACGATAGACGAGATAGAAACGCTCCGCACTCCCCAGACCTGGCCCCTACTGCCTACTTTTTATTTCCAAAGTTGAAAACCCCACTGGAAGGACGACGATTTGAAACGATAGACGAGATAGAAATGCTCCGCACTCTCCAGACCTGGCCCCTACTGCCTACTTTTTATTTCCAAAGTTGAAAACCCCACTGGAAGTACGACGATTTGAAACGATAGACGAGATAGAAACGCTCCGCACTCCCCAGACCTGGCCCCTACTGCCTTCTTTTTATTTCCAAAGTTGAAAACCCCACTGGAAGGACGACGATTTGCAACGATAGACGAGATAGAAATGCTCCGCACTCTCCAGACCTGGCCCCTACTGCCTTCTTTTTATTTCCAAAGTTGAAAACCCCACTGGAAGGACGACGATTTGAAACGATAGACGAGATAGAAATGCTCCGCACTCTCCAGACCTGGCCCCTACTGCCTACTTTTTATTTCCAAAGTTGAAAACCCCACTGGAAGGACGACGATTTGAAACGATAGGCGAGATAGAAATGCTCCGCACTCTCCAGACCTGGCCCCTACTGCCTACTTTTTATTTCCAAAGTTGAAAACCCCACTGGAAGGACGACGATTTGAAACGATAGACGAGATAGAAACGCTCCGCACTCAGCAGACCTGGCCCCTACTGCCTACTTTTTATTTCCAAAGTTGAAAACCCCACTGGAAGGACGACGATTTGAAACGATAGACGAGATAGAAATGCTCCGCACTCTCCAGACCTGGCCCCTACTGCCTTCATTTTATTTCCAAAGTTGAAAACCCCACTGGAAGGACGACGATTTGAAACGATAGACGAGATAGAAACGCTCCGCACTCCCCAGACCTGGCCCCTACTGCCTTCTTTTTATTTCCAAAGTTGAAAACCCCACTGGAAGGACGACGATTTGAAACGATAAACGAGATAGAAATGCTCCGCACTCTCCAGACCTGGCCCCTACTGCCTTCTTTTTATTTCCAAAGTTGAAAACCCCACTGGAAGGACGACGATTTGCAACGATAGACGAGATAGAAATGCTCCGCACTCTCCAGACCTGGCCCCTACTGCCTACTTTTTATTTCCAAAGTTGAAAACCCCACTGGAAGTACGACGATTTGAAACGATAGACGAGATAGAAACGCTCCGCACTCCCCAGACCTGGCCCCTACTGCCTTCTTTTTATTTCCAAAGTTGAAAACCCCACTGGAAGGACGACGATTTGAAACGATAGACGAGATAGAAATGCTCCGCACTCTCCAGACCTGGCCCCTACTGCCTACTTTTTATTTCCAAAGTTGAAAACCCCACTGGAAGGACGACGATTTGAAACGATAGACGAGATAGAAACGCTCCGCACTCCCCAGACCTGGCCCCTACTGCCTTCTTTTTATTTCCAAAGTTGAAAACCCCACTGGAAGTACGACGATTTGCAACGATAGACGAGATAGAAACGCTCCGCACTCCCAAGACCTGGCCCCTACTGCCTTCTTTTTATTTCCAAAGTTGAAAACCCCACTGGAAGGACGACGATTTGCAACGATAGACGAGATAGAAATGCTCCGCACTCTCCAGACCTGGCCCCTACTGCCTACTTTTTATTTCCAATGTTGAAAACCCCACTGGAAGTACGACGATTTGAAACGATAGACGAGATAGAAACGCTCCGCACTCCCCAGACCTGGCCCCTACTGCCTTCTTTTTATTTCCAAAGTTGAAAACCCCACTGGAAGGACGACGATTTGAAACGATAGACGAGATAGAAATGCTCCGCACTCTCCAGACCTGGCCCCTACTGCCTTCTTTTTATTTCCAAAGTTGAAAACCCCACTGGAAGGACGACGATTTGCAACGATAGACGAGATAGAAATGCTCCGCACTCTCCAGACCTGGCCCCTACTGCCTACTTTTTATTTCCAAAGTTGAAAACCCCACTGGAAGGACGACGATTTGAAACGATAGACGAGATAGAAACGCTCCGCACTCCCCAGACCTGGCCCCTACTGCCTTCTTTTTATTTCCAAAGTTGAAAACCCCACTGGAAGGACGACGATTTGAAACGATAGACGAGATAGAAATGCTCCGCACTCTCCAGACCTGGCCCCTACTGCCTTCTTTTTATTTCCAAAGTTGAAAACCCCACTGGAAGGACGACGATTTGCAACGATAGACGTGATAGAAATGCTCCGCACTCTCCAGACCTGGCCCCTACTGCCTTCTTTTTATTTCCAAAGTTGAAAACCCCACTGGAAGGACGACGATTTGCAACGATAGACGAGATAGAAACGCTCCGCACTCTCCAGACCTGGCCCCTACTGCCTTCTTTTTATTTCCAAAGTTGAAAACCCCACTGGAAGTACGACGATTTGAAACGATAGACGAGATAGAAATGCTCCGCACTCTCCAGACCTGGCCCCTACTGCCTTCTTTTTATTTCCAAAGTTTAATACCCCACTGGAAGTACGACGATTTGAAACGATAGACGAGATAGAAACGCTCCGCACTCCCCAGACCTGGCCCCTACTGCCTTCTTTTTATTTCCAAAGTTGAAAACCCCACTGGAAGGACGACGATTTGAAACGATAGACGAGATAGAAATGCTCCGCACTCTCCAGACCTGGCCCCTACTGCCTTCTTTTTATTTCCAAAGTTGAAAACCCCACTGGAAGTACGACGATTTGAAACGATAGACGAGATAGAAATGCTCCGCACTCTCCAGACCTGGCCCCTACTGCCTTCTTTTTATTTCCAAAGTTGAAAACCCCACTGGAAGTACGACGATTTGAAACGATAGACGAGATAGAAATGCTCCGCACTCTCCAGACCTGGCCCCTACTGCCTTCTTTTTATTTCCAAAGTTGAAAACCCCACTGGAAGTACGACGATTTGAAACGATAGACGAAATAGAAACGCTCCGCACTCCCCAGACCTGGCCCCTACTGCCTTCTTTTTATTTCCAAAGTTGAAAACCCCACTGGAAGGACGACGATTTGAAACGATAGACGAGATAGAAATGCTCCGCACTCTCCAGACCTGGCCCCTACTGCCTTCTTTTTATTTCCAAAGTTGAAAACCCCACTGGAAGTACGACGATTTGAAACGATAGACGAGATAGAAATGCTCCACACTCTCCAGACCTGGCCCCTACTGCCTTCTTTTTATTTCCAAAGTTGAAAACCCCACTGGAAGTACGACGATTTGAAACGATAGACGAGATAGAAATGCTCCGCACTCCCCAGACCTGGCCCCTACTGCCTTCTTTTTATTTCCAAAGTTCAAAACCCCACTGGAAGTACGACGATTTGAAACGATAGACGAGATAGAAATGCTCCGCACTCTCCAGACCTGGCCCCTACTGCCTTCTTTTTATTTCCAAAGTTGAAAACCCCACTGGAAGTACGACGATTTGAAACGATAGACGAGATAGAAATGCTCCGCACTCTCCAGACCTGGCCCCTACTGCCTTCTTTTTATTTCCAAAGTTGAAAACCCCACTGGAAGTACGACGATTTGAAACGATAGACGAGATAGAAATGCTCCGCACTCTCCAGACCTGGCCCCTACTGCCTTCTTTTTATTTCCAAAGTTGAAAACCCCACTGGAAGTACGTCGATTTGAAACGATAGACGAAATAGAAACGCTCCGCACTCCCCAGACCTGGCCCCTACTGCCTTCTTTTTATTTCCAAAGTTGAAAACCCCACTGGAAGGACGACGATTTGAAACGATAGACGAGATAGAAATGCTCCGCACTCTCCAGACCTGGCCCCTACTGCCTTCTTTTTATTTCCAAAGTTGAAAACCCCACTGGAAGTACGACGATTTGAAACGATAGACGAGATAGAAATGCTCCGCACTCTCCAGACCTGGCCCCTACTGCCTTCTTTTTATTTCCAAAGTTGAAAACCCCACTGGAAGTACGACGATTTGAAACGATAGACGAGATAGAAATGCTCCGCACTCCCCAGACCTGGCCCCTACTGCCTTCTTTTTATTTCCAAAGTTCAAAACCCCACTGGAAGTACGACGATTTGAAACGATAGACGAGATAGAAATGCTCCGCACTCTCCAGACCTGGCCCCTACTGCCTTCTTTTTATTTCCAAAGTTGAAAACCCCACTGGAAGTACGACGATTTGAAACGATAGACTAGATAGAAATGCTCCGCACTCTCCAGACCTGGCCCCTACTGCCTTCTTTTTATTTCCAAAGTTGAAAACCCCACTGGAAGTACGACGATTTGAAACGATATACGAGATAGAAACGCTCCGCACTCCCCAGACCTGGCCCCTACTGCCTTCTTTTTATTTCCAAAGTTGAAAACCCCACTGGAAGTACGACGATTTGAAACGATAGACGAGATAGAAATGCTCCGCACTCTCCAGACCTGGCCCCTACTGCCTTCTTTTTATTTCCAAAGTTGAAAACCCCACTGGAAGTACGACGATTTGAAACGATAGACGAGATAGAAATGCTCCGCACTCTCCACACCTGGCCCCTACTGCCTTCTTTTTATTTCCAAAGTTGAAAACCCCACTGGAAGTACGACGATTTGAAACGATAGACGAGATAGAAATGCTCCGCACTCTCCAGACCTGGCCCCTACTGCCTTCTTTTTATTTCCAAAGATGAAAACCCCACTGGAAGTACGACGATTTGAAACGATAGACGAGATAGAAATGCTCCGCACTCCCCAGACCTGGCCCCTACTGCCTTCTTTTTATTTCCAAAGTTCAAAACCCCACTGGAAGTACGACGATTTGAAACGATAGACGAGATAGAAATGCTCCGCACTCTCCAGACCTGGCCCCTACTGCCTTCTTTTTATTTCCAAAGTTGAAAACCCCACTGGAAGTACGACGATTTGAAACGATAGACGAGATAGAAATGCTCCGCACTCTCCAGACCTGGCCCCTACTGCCTTCTTTTTATTTCCAAAGTTGAAAACCCCACTGGAAGTACGACGATTTGAAACGATAGACGAGATAGAAACGCTCCGCACTCCCCAGACCTGGCCCCTACTGCCTTCTTTTTATTTCCAAAGTTGAAAACCCCACTGGAAGTACGACGATTTGAAACGATAGACGAGATAGAAATGCTCCGCACTCTCCAGACCTGGCCCCTACTGCCTTCTTTTTATTTCCAAAGTTGAAAACCCCACTGGAAGTACGACGATTTGAAACGATAGACGAGATAGAAATGCTCCGCACTCTCCAGACCTGGCCCCTACTGCCTTCTTTTTATTTCCAAAGTTGAAAACCCCACTGGAAGTACGACGATTTGAAACGATAGACGGGATAGAAATGCTCCGCACTCTCCAGACCTGGCCCCTACTGCCTTCTTTTTATTTCCAAAGTTGAAAACCCCACTGGAAGTACGACGATTTGAAACGATAGACGAGATAGAAACGCTCCGCACTCCCCAGACCTGGCCCCTACTGCCTTCTTTTTATTTCCAAAGTTGAAAACCCCACTGGAAGGACGACGATTTGAAACGATAGACGAGATAGAAATGCTCCGCACTCTCCAGACCTGGCCCCTACTGCCTTCTTTTTATTTCCAAAGTTGAAAACCCCACTGGAAGTACGACGATTTGAAACGATAGACGAGATAGAAATGCTCCGCACTCTCCAGACCTGGCCCCTACTGCCTTCTTTTTATTTCCAAAGTTGAAAACCCCACTGGAAGTACGACGATTTGAAACGATAGACGAGATAGAAATGCTCCGCACTCTCCAGACCTGGCCCCTACTGCCTTCTTTTTATTTCCAAAGTTGAAAACCCCACTGGAAGGACGACGATTTGAAACGATAGACGAGATAGAAATGCTCCGCACTCTCCAGACCTGGCCCCTACTGCCTCCTTTTTATTTCCAAAGTTGAAAACCCCACTGGAAGTACGACGATTTGAAACGATAGACGAGATAGAAATGCTCCGCACTCTCCAGACCTGGCCCCTACTGCCTTCTTTTTATTTCCAAAGTTGAAAACCCCACTGGAAGTACGACGATTTGAAACGATAGACGAGATAGAAATGCTCCGCACTCTCCAGACCTGGCCCCTACTGCCTTCTTTTTATTTCCAAAGTTGAAAACCCCACTGGAAGTACGACGATTTGAAACGATAGACGAGATAGAAATGCTCCGCACTCTCCAGACCTGGCCCCTACTGCCTTCTTTTTATTTCCAAAGTTGAAAACCCCACTGGAAGTACGACGATTTGAAACGATAGACGAGATAGAAATGCTCCGCACTCTCCAGACCTGGCCCCTACTGCCTTCTTTTTATTTCCAAAGTTGAAAACCCCACTGGAAGTACGACGATTTGAAACGATAGACGAGATAGAAATGCTCCGCACTCTCCAGACCTGGCCCCTACTGCCTTCTTTTTATTTCCAAAGTTGAAAACCCCACTGGAAGTACGACGATTTGAAACGATAGACGAGATAGAAATGCTCGCACTCTCCAGACCTGGCCCCTACTGCCTTCTTTTTATTTCCAAAGTTGAAAACCCCACTGGAAGTACGACGATTTGAAACGATAGACGAGATAGAAATGCTCCGCACTCTCCAGACCTGGCCCCTACTGCCTTCTTTTTATTTCCAAAGTTGAAAACCCCACTGGAAGTACGACGATTTGAAACGATAGACGAGATAGAAATGCTCCGCACTCTCCAGACCTGGCCCCTACTGCCTTCTTTTTATTTCCAAAGTTGAAAACCCCACTGGAAGTACGACGATTTGAAACGATAGACGAGATAGAAATGCTCCGCACTCTCCAGACCTGGCCCCTACTGCCTTCTTTTTATTTCCAAAGTTGAAAACCCCACTGGAAGTACGACGATTTGAAACGATAGACGAGATAGAAATGCTCCGCACTCTCCAGACCTGGCCCCTACTGCCTTCTTTTTATTTCCAAAGTTGAAAACCCCACTGGAAGTACGACGATTTGAAACG
>NW_025725873.1:0-16263 GCF_021461395.2 Schistocerca americana
GTGGACGTGGGTTAGGTTAAGGGGACTTGGGTTAGGTTAAGCGTCAAACTTAGGTTAAGCATTCAAACACGTCAGGCGTCAGAGGTTAGGTTAGGTTAGGTTAGGTTAGGTTAGGTTACACGTTAGGTTAAGGGGTCAGTGCTAGGTTAAGAAGCGTCAAACGTAGGTTACAAAAGCGTTCAAACGTGAGGCGTGAGCCGGACAGCTTACCTTACGTAGACGTTAGGGGCTCACAGGCTGAGCTCACCTCGCCACACCACACGTTAGGTTCGGTTCGGTTCGCTCGGCTCAGCGTAAAGCGCCGAGGTCAGGGTTACGTTCGTTCACCTTCGGGCGCCACACTTTCGGTTGAAAGGTCGCGACGGGACGACGTCGGCAGGCACGCCGCAAACGAACAAAAACGTACAGACGACGTCGGAAACCGCCGACAGACGGGGGAGCAGCACGACCACGACCACGACCAGACACCGAGCGCGAACGAGACACACGCGAACCACCCCCACCGGCCAAAGGGCACCACACAACAACCCAGAGCACCACGTGTCGACACCAGAGCAACCCGCCGCTCACGCGACATGGCTGGCACCGAAGGGCAACCGCCCGCAACTGCGCTTTCCGCGCCGGCCCGGATGCACGTCGTGCTACAACAACACCACTACCGTACACAGCCGCTGTTCACAACATCACTATCAATGGCGCGCCCGCGGCTCGCCGCCGTCGCAGTCGCAGCCCCAACGCCAGCACTTTTGCACCACCATTCACACGCACCGCAACACAGCTCGCCGACACAGCCGAACAAAACAAACACCACACAACAACAGCAACAACGCCGCCGCCTCTACTTGTGCCGGCGACCCACCCCGCCGATGGCGCACCTCTCGCCAGCCGGCAATCGACACACACGCACCCACCCACCGGGGCCCAGTGCAAAAAAAAAAAAAAAAAAAAACACACAAAAACAAAAAAACCAAACAACACAAACGACACGGGAAGCGCACACCGCCACTTCGCGCGCACGCCACCAACCAGTCGTCGTCTCAAAATAACAAACACAAACAAAATAAACTAACAACTAGGGCAACACAAAACAAAAACGCCTCGCACGAACCGCCCACAAAAAGGACAAGCACACGCACAGCCTCTGCTGACGACCACGACGCAGCGGCACGCTGCTCCTGTCCCGCGCCCCGCGCCCCACTCGATTCACAACTCACGCGACACCGTCAACGACGGGCTCGCTTCCCGCGCAACCTACCACCTTTCCGCCACGACGCACAGCCCCAGCCCCACCCGACGACGCCCGTGGCAACGACTGCACTTTCACCACCGCCTCCCCCTTCCCCCCCAAAACACACACACACACACACACACAGCCAGCCAAAAACGCACTCGCGACCCACACATGCACGTGCATCGGCACACGCCAACCAGTCAACGTCGACAACCACACGCAAGGCTCGAAACGAAACCGGCGTCCTTCCACGTTGCCATCAAGCTACGCGACACAAGACACAAGGATCCAACACAACAGCCGGCCCCACTAATTCCCACTCTCACGCCGCAAAAAGCACACCGAAACCGCCAAACGCACGCACATTCCCCTTCGCACTGACACCACCGACCGGCTCGCTACCACACACCTCTCGGCAGCCGTTTCACGCCAATTCGCCACACCGCCCACACAGTCGACAAGCGCCCGCCCTGTACGGCACACGCAACGACGCAGCGCAGCAAAGGGCGCCCGCAACACATACCTCTCCGCCGCCCGACGCGCCAACCGCCACACCACACCGCCAGCCACTCGCAAATTGTGCACTGCCACCAGCCACACGTCCAACACGCCGCGCCGCCTCCGGCCACCCGCCAGGGGGCGCTCACGTCCGCGACAACAGCGCGGCCCGCCGGGCCGGGCCGAACCGAACCGAGCCGCCGCTGCTCTGCACTCGGCACGGCCACACCCTGCTGCAGACCGGGCTCGTCCCTCTGTACGCGTCTGCCTGCGCATCAACACAACACGACCTTTTTTTTTTTTTTCCTCTCTACCGCCATCCCTTCTTCTCGCGTTTTACTCGTTGTTGCAGCAGCGGCGCACACCTACACATCCACAGCCCCAGCCGAGCCGGCCTCACCTCAGGGCCCGCCGCCAGCGTCTCCTCCTCGGGCACAGGTGCGGTGCTGTGGCCGCCCATCCAACCGCATTGCTGGCCGTCCAGCCACCAGGCGTTCCCACTGCCGCGAGCCACGCCGCGCACCGACCCTGCTGCAGAAAACGAAGCATAGCCAGAGACCGACCGATACACAAAGCAAGCCGTCGCCTCGCCTCTTGTCCTTCCTGCCTTCCTTCCGCCCCCGCCCTTCTCACACCACCGCCTCTCCACTTTCGCCCCCCCCCCCCCTCCTTTTTTTTCTTCTTTCTTTCTTTCTTTGGCCCTCTCTCCTTCCCGCCATGGCGGTTACGGCACCGCCTGCAGCGGCAGATTTTTTGCGCCCACACGCCTACTCCTACCACCATTAACCTTGCCCTGCCCTGCCCATCAACGTCGCAGTCGAACCGACGCTTGCCAACACACTGCCCACGTTCCTTTCTCTTTTCGGCCTACGCCCATTACGCGCCGCCGCCACAGCACCTTCCCTTCCCACAACACACCGACGTCATCACACGCACCCAAAACAGGGGCCACGACCGTGTTCCTCGCCCACTCCCATCCCGCACGGTACGCACATTCCCAACTACTACCGCGCACCCTCCCTTTCCACTCTGTGTGTCTCTGTGTCTGTGTCCTGTCCGCGCGTGACGCCTCTCAACATCCGCCGTCCCCCGTCCCGTTTTCGCCCCCATGCCGTCGTCGCGCCGCCTCCTCCCCGTCCACCGCCGCCCCTGTCCGCCCCGCACCACACCATACACCGCTGCTTGTCCCGGCCGTTGCCACCAAAGGCGCCGACCGCAAACGCGCCACGCCGCAGCCCCCGTGCGTCTCGCGCTCGCTTGCATCTCCGTGCCGACGCTGCCTCTCTTCCCACTCGCACTCGACCTCGACAACACAGTCTTTGGCTCCGCCACTGCGTGTTCCGGTGGTACGCACGCTGCAACACGTATGTATTCATTACCAGAGCGATGGCGAGGCATGACAGCATCTCTGTCTGACCAGAGAGTTCTTTATCGCTGCTAGTCGGCGCTTGGACCGCGCCAGACGACAGTAGTGGCACGCACCGGGTCGCCAGGAACAGTTGTTATATATATTGTAGCGCGAGTCGGGAGAGGTAGTAGTCGGTCGACAGTAGTAGCGGGTGGACGGTTGTACTGAGCGGGCGTCGGCGGCGTGCTCTGCTCGTCTCGCGACTCTGGTCACGGTTCGGGACGATGTATAGTATATTGTGTTATAATCAAGAGGTGGTGTGACGCTGCATTGCGCAAATCTGATAACGTATGTTCATTGTACTTATTTTGTTCAACAACACAAGCCCCACTATTACTTTTTTTCTAAAGTAACTTTTGTCTCTTAACGAAAAACATTCACTTTTTAAAGACTACTTCCTATGGCATTTCCCTCCAAGGAGTGCAATTAATTACCAGCCAGCACTCATTCATTGCACACAGCTGTGTAAGGGGTATCTACAATCGAGGAGCGGATATAAATGCAATTTTTTGTTTCTTTTTGTTTTTTGTTTTGTGTGTGTGTTGTAACCTCCCAGCAATATTTAAAATAATGGACAATGTTATTTACGGATGCTAATGGACATTGCGCTAATTGTAACCTCGCCCACAATGAGAGGTATTGAAAATGGCAACAACAATGTGCAATTCGCAATCTGACTCAAATATAAAGTCTTCACACAACATTTAAAAAAGTCCGTTCAGTGACAAGAAACTTCAATTAAACCGAAATATCGGTCTTTGGCCCTGTGCAAAACAATCGGAATTAAAGTCTTACCTCCGAATAAATGGATGTCACATTTCTGCTCTGGTTGTTGCGCAGCGCTTGGAGGAACTGCATTGCAAATAATAATATTCTCTTTTTTTGTGATTTTAGTGACATTTTTCTTCAAAGAAGTGGAACGAACTCTTTAGTTCAATAAAAGATTAAATGTTTGAAAAATGCTTTTGAAATAAAAATTATTATTGGGGAACTTGTTGGAGCATAATTACAATAAATACAATTTCTCATTATCTAATGATTATATTAATTAACAGTATACCTTATTCACCATCTTGACCAGTGTTGCCGACCGCCTACATCACACAACCGCACTCGGCTGCTACTACTGACCGACCGCTCTGCATGACGACTATTAGCGTACTGCACGCGACGACTACTGACAGAGTACAGCCCTCAACTACACAGACTGACTGACTGACTGAGAACCGCTCGCAACACTCGCGCAGTCCAGCGCAAACTCTCTGGTCACAGATGCTACAATGTCTCGCCATCGCTACTATGTTACATACGTGTTTCAGTGTCTTTTTCATTGGGGTAACGATCTTTGGCTCTTTTTATTCTGAATACAGGGCCAAAGGTCAACGGCTGCTGCCCTTATACAATTTATCAGGTTTCATTATGTCTGTTGCAATGTTACATACGGTTCACTCTTTCATTAATATTATCGTTGGGTTTGTTTTGTAGGGACGTTAACATTCTGGCACATTTTTATTATCATCGGACTCTCTGCTATTTGTGCAGGGAGGTTATACCTGGGTCCATTTCCATTTCCATTTACATTTTAATATTGATAGACTTTTTGTTTTCTTTTTTGTTTCTTGTTGTTTTTCCTTCTTTTTTTTTGTTGTTTTTTTTCTTTTGTTTTGTTTTTCCCGCTCTCACCACCACCGCCGCATCACGCCTTCCGTTTTCTTGGTTTCTTTTCTGTGCTTCAACATCACCGCGCCCCATTTCCACACCACAGCCATCAGCCTCCAAGACGGGCGGGCGCAGTGTGCCATTTCCGGCGCACAAGCACACCCGTACGGTACTCTCCTCGCCCCCACGCCACCAACAACACAGCGACCACGCGGCTTTCAGGCACGGCACGGCACGGCACGGCACCGGCGAAATGCGCCGCCCCCGCCCCCGCCCCTCCGCGCATCCGTCCGTCTCGCCACGTTCACTGACAGCCGCGTCTGCGGCTACACCACGACAACCACAACACAACACCGCTCCCCTCCCTGGCAACTCACATTGTTTTTCTCCTCCTCTTTTGCACAAACCACAACGCCGAGCACAGGCGCAAGCCACCCACACCGCGCCCCTCCCCGTCCCGTCTTTGGCCGCCGCTCCTCGTTTCCTCGTTTGCCCCCTCCCATCTCCCGAAATGCCATGCCAGCAGCGTTACGCATGCCCCTCCCCTGTCCACACAACACTACCGCCTAACGAACAGCCTTTTCCGGGCCACATGCAGGGCACGCCCACCTCCAAACACTGCCAATTCACGGACGCACGCACGCACACACACACACACACACACACACACACACTCACTTTCTCGACACCTTTCTGTACGGAGGGTGCGTCATCTCGACCGTGACAGAGTGACGGCAACTATCGACGATCCATTTCCCCCCACTGGTAAAACATGTCCACTAACACCTACATACATCATTCAAGTACACAGACAATAGCATACACACAATGGGAGGGCACACGAACATGGACGGCACGGCACTGTCATACACTCTTCCTCAGAACCATATCAACAAACGTTACGTACATCCGGGAAAGCGAAAGCGAAAGCGAAAGCAAAGGCAAAGCCCAATGCAGCCGTCAAAGGTAACGTTCACCACGGCAGACACTTGCAGCCGCGCCGCCGTTAAACGCATTTCAGTGCGGCTCCAATACGCCTCCGACACGGGAACGTTCCGTTGCTCTACGAATGCGTTTCTCCCCTTTTTCCCTTCCTCTCTCTTTTGCCCCCCCCTCCTTGCACTCTTGCCTCATTCCTCACGTTCTGCCCAGACATTCGACCGATCAGAGTCAACCTTTCGTTACCGTTCTCAGCGCGACGGTGTACAACAGTATGACGGGTGTGCCCAAGACTTCGGTTCAGTTGCGTGACGCCGGTCTATCGCGCCGATCGACAGTTACTCAGGGGGCGACGGATCGGACCACGTCACCGACACACAAAACACTTTCAAACAAACAAACAAATACATACCGGATGGACACAGACAAACACGTGTACAGACATTCGCCAAACAAACGACCGGCGCCGCCGCCGCCGCCGCCGTCTAGCGTGCATCTTGAATGACGACATCGGTGTGCGTGCGTCGTACGCAATCAGTCAGACACGGCTATCAAACATCAGAGTCGAATGGTACATCATCGTGCGTGTCGCCGTACACGTACAGTACAATACAACAACAATGCGTCTTAATGGCACGTTCATTTCAACGTCACTCACACACCTCCACGCTGCAGTTACGTCGCACCATTGTCAAACTCGGCGTACAGCAAAGGGAATAGTGGGCGGCAAAAACAAACCAAACAAAAACATTTCACATTTCACCCTCGCCATGTATGATGTGCAAAAAAACAAACCCGCAAACGGCCGTCGTTACGGTGACACAAAAGTCGCCGATCGCACTGTCCCCCCTCGCAGACGGGTAACACACAAACACACACACACCCCAACAACACCAATGGGTCAAAAACCACGCCAACGAGGCGTGCCACCATTCCACGCCACGGCGACCAACCTCGTGGCCGTACCCCGCGCAACACGCTTTGACGCGCCCCCCCACCCACAATCAAAATGCACACATACATCACAGCCGTCCACACAAACAACAACAACAACAACAATTCCGCCCTTCCCGCAAAAGGCAAGTTGGTGGCCCTGAAAAGGGCCGTTTCGCCGCTCTCGCAACGGAGGAGCCTTCTCCATCCTTCCTTCCATTCCAGAGCCACCTCCTTACTTGGAGCTCGTGTACTTGGTCACCGCCTTCGTGCCCTCGCTCACGGCGTGCTTGGCCAGCTCGCCAGGCAGCAACAGCCGCACAGCGGTCTGGATCTCGCGGGACGTGATGGTCGAGCGCTTGTTGTAGTGCGCCAGGCGAGAAGCCTCGGCCGCAATGCGCTCGAAAATGTCGTTCACGAAGCTGTTCATGATGCTCATCGCCTTCGACGAGATGCCCGTGTCAGGGTGCACCTGCTTCAGCACCTTGTAGATGTAGATGGCATAGCTCTCCTTCCTCTTGCGCTTCTTCTTCTTGTCGCCCTTCGAAATGTTCTTCTGCGCCTTGCCAGCCTTCTTGGCGGCCTTCCCGCTAGTCTTGGGCGGCATCTCCAACCAACGTACGGCAGCAGCAACACCAGTAGCAAGCGCTCCGCTCTAGTCAGCGTCTCCCCACACAGTGGCACCCGCCGCCAGCCGCCGCCGCACCTTTACCAGCTCGCCCTGTTGCGGCCGCCGACCAATGGGGCGCGCGCGCAACCGGCCGCCGCACCCGAGCCCATAAAGCACCCCCACCCCGGCTGCGCCGGCACGCACTCCGCTGCTCGACTCGCTGCCGCTCGCACCGGTCGTTTTCGTTTCCGTTTCGTGTGCACCGTCGCTAGCCCATCGCCATGTCCGGACGCGGAAAGGGAGGCAAAGTCAAGGGCAAGTCAAAGTCCCGCTCAAGCAGGGCTGGGCTCCAGTTCCCGGTCGGCAGAATCCACCGCCTCCTGCGCAAGGGAAACTACGCAGAGCGCGTCGGCGCCGGGGCGCCCGTCTACCTCGCCGCCGTCATGGAGTACCTCGCGGCTGAGGTGCTCGAGCTGGCCGGAAACGCGGCCCGCGACAACAAGAAGACGCGCATCATCCCGCGCCACCTGCAGCTTGCCATCCGCAACGACGAGGAGCTCAACAAGCTCCTGTCGGGCGTCACCATCGCACAGGGTGGTGTCCTGCCCAACATCCAGGCCGTCCTGCTGCCAAAGAAGACCGAGAAGAAGGCCTAAAGGAGGCCAGGCAATCGCAGCGCCGCGTGCTCCCCTGCACGCAACGCGCTTTGCCGGCTCGGCCCACAACAATCGGCCCTTTTCAGGGCCACCACACAAACCTACGTCCAAAGCAAAATTTCAGTCGTCCTCGCCGCACCTTGTTTTGTTTTAACTTTGCACTGTCACAGCACAGCCGCCGCCGGCGCACGTCCGCCATCTTGTCGTCCACACAGCCCGTGTGGCCCAACACACACACACACGCACACATTTTGCACCGTCGCAGTCGCCTTCCAAACCGACAACGGCAGCAATAATGACCATTGTTAAAGGGAGGCGTGTCGACACACCGCCCTCCACTCCCGCGCGCAACGGCCGTCGACACGAACGAAACAGCTGATCCGGCCGCCTATGCCCACACGCCTTGCCTCGGAAACCCCAACGCCGCCGCAAACAAACACACAGAGACAAACCACGCAAGCAAATAATCACCGCCTCTCGCACAACAACACACAGCCCGCCCGCCATCTCCGTCGCGATCGATACAAAGACACACAAACGAAGCAGCTCCACACACAGCCAGCCACATGACACGTTTCCTTTCCTTCTCCCCTCCCAGTCACATCACGTCGCTCAAACGGAAAGAAAGAAACAAACAAACAAACAACACAGCGCGCACACACGCAGCAACAACACAGACTCTTTCGCACTTTTCAACTTCCGAACAGTGTGGTGGCCCTGAAAAGGGCCGTTTTCTAGTCTCTCCCACCCACAAGCACGGCCGCGGGAAGGCCAGCGCCCGCTGCGACGCAGCCTAACCGCCGAAACCGTACAGGGTGCGCCCCTGCCTCTTCAGGGCGTACACCACGTCCATGGCCGTCACAGTCTTGCGCTTGGCGTGCTCAGTGTACGTCACCGCGTCGCGGATCACGTTCTCCAGGAACACCTTCAGCACCCCGCGGGTCTCCTCGTAGATCAGACCAGAGATGCGCTTCACGCCGCCCCTGCGAGCCAGGCGGCGGATGGCGGGCTTCGTGATGCCCTGGATGTTGTCGCGCAACACCTTGCGGTGCCGCTTGGCGCCACCCTTGCCGAGCCCCTTTCCTCCCTTGCCGCGGCCTGTCATCCTTCCTTCCTCGGGCAAAGCAAAACGTGCACAAACAGCAGCTGCAGCGGCTGGCGAGTCGGCTACGGTCTGCGCCCAGCGCGCCCGCCGCCCCCCTATATAGACTCTGGCCCGCCCTCCCCCCACCACGCGCAACCGAGGGCATATAAGCGCAGCACGGAGGCGCGCGGGCCCGTTGTCAAGGCAGCACCGGACGCCGCGCCGCACCTAACCTCCACGCACGCCGCTCCGCTACCGCTACCGCTACCGCCATGGCCCGCACAAAGCAAACGGCCCGCAAGTCCACCGGCGGAAAGGCGCCGCGCAAACAGCTCGCCACCAAGGCGGCGAGGAAGAGCGCGCCCGCCACCGGAGGCGTCAAGAAGCCCCACCGCTACAGGCCGGGCACCGTCGCCCTGCGAGAAATCAGGCGCTACCAGAAGAGCACAGAGCTGCTCATCCGCAAGCTGCCATTCCAGCGCCTAGTGCGCGAGATCGCCCAGGACTTCAAGACCGACCTGCGCTTCCAGAGCTCCGCAGTCATGGCCCTGCAGGAGGCCAGCGAGGCCTACCTCGTCGGCCTCTTCGAAGACACCAACCTGTGCGCAATCCACGCCAAGCGCGTCACCATCATGCCCAAGGACATCCAGCTCGCGCGCCGCATCCGCGGCGAGCGCGCCTAAACCGCGCCGCGGCACCGCACCGCACAAACAAAAACGGCCCTTTTCAGGGCCACTAACATCTCTCCGTCGCGAGCAAACTTTGTCGGTCGCCTGCCTCTCGCCCCGCAACCCAAAAACAAAAACCACCACTTCCCGTCCGTCCGCCACACCCGCTCACTCTGCCTGCCTGCTAGCAGCGCGCAACAATCACACATCATCCCTCCCCGGCGCTCAAAGCGCACAATACCCAACGGCCGACGTCACACCGCACGGGTGGCTGGCCGGCCGCCGCTTTCGTTTCGAAAACAAAAAAAACCCGCACTCCACTCCGACGGCCAACGGCCAGGCAGGCGCGCTCGCTCGCTCTACACGCCACCGAAATCCCCGCCGACTCCTTCCGCATCTCAACGTGCCCCCCCGTTGCAAAACATAACACACACACACACAAAGGAACAAAACAAAGACCAGACACGACTCGACAAGACAGACATCCGAGAAGAACGAACGCAGGCAAGCCAACCAACGTATTCAAACAAAACAACGTGACAGAAAACCAACCGTCGGCCGCCGCCACAAAACAAACACGGCGACAATCAACCACGACAACAACAACAACAACAACACCGCTTACCGCTACCGCCGCCCACACCCGCCACCGACCCCCGCAATCCAACCACCACGGCACGCAAACAGCATCCCCACGGGCATACAGAAACGCCAGACAGACACCCACACCAAACGCAACACGACAATCAAAACCTTCCCCGACGTGCTTTGATGGCCCTGAGAAGGGCCGTTTTGGGCCGCGCGTCTCTTGCGCGCCACTAGACGACGACGGGGGGTGGGGACGACGGAGTCATGCGCCAAACCCTTCCTTTCCCATCTCTTTCTCCTCTACTCTACTTCTTCTTCTTGGGCGAAGCCTTCGCCTTAGACGGCGTCGTCGCCTTCTTCGGGCGCGGCGCCTTCGGCTTCTTCGTCGGAACCTTGGCGGCCTTCTTCGCCTTCGACGGCGACTTGGCCTTGGCCGGCTTGGCCGCAGCCGCCTTCTTCGCACCCGCGGGAGCGGCCGACGCCGCAGACGCCTTCTTGGCGGCGCCCGCCTTCCGACCGGTCGCCGCCTTCACGCCACCAGCCTTCTTTGCGCCGGCCGCACGGGCGCCCTTCTTCTCCTTGCTGGCCGGAGCGGCGCGCTTCTTCTTGGCACCGCCAGCACGAGCCTTGCCGCCCTCGGCCGCCCCCCCGCCGCCGGCGCCGGCAAGCTTGAACGAGCCGGACGCGCCCTTCCCCTTCGTCTGCACCAGCTCGCCCGCCACGACGGCCGACTTGAGGTACTTCTTGATAAACGGCGCCAGCTTCTCCGCGTCCAGCTTGTAGTGCGCGGCTATGTACTTCTTGATCGCCTGCAGCGACGACCCGCCGCGCTCCTTCAGACTCTTGATGGCGGCCGTCACCATCTCAGAGGTGCGCGGGTGCGCAGGCTTGGCGCGCGGCTTCTTCGCAGACGACGCAGACTTGGCCTTCTTCGTAGTGCCGGTGGCGGCGGGTGCCGCAGCAGTCTCGTTCGTAGCCGCCTGATCTGCCATTTCGACGACGCGCGTAACACACAGCGAGAGCGAGCGGGACGGCAGGCACGCAAGCACAAGAGCAGAGAATCACAAGGCCCAGCCAGTGTCGCGGGCGGGCGCGGACGGCCGAGAGAGCGGCCGCCACTCTGCGCGCCGCCGCGCCGCGCCTCCCGCGCTTGCTACCGCCCAACGTCCGACAGCCTGTGCGGAGCAGCCCCAAACCTGCGCCACAACCGCCCGCGCCTTTCAAACCACCGAGGATGGGGCTACACACAGCCACACCACAGTCGCCAACCAGTCGCCACGGCAGCGCCGCAAACCACGGCCAAACTGCAGCTACCGCGCGCTACAGCCTGGGTCGGCCCGCCGAGAATCGCCGCCCCCGCCCAAATGCCGCCCCCACAGCCCCAGCCGACGACCCGCCACAATGGCCAAACCTTCGGCAAAACTCCCACACCGTCGCCGCGGCAGCCCGGCCAGCGCGGCCGGCGCCACAGCCACACAAGCCGAGGCGTGCGGCGATGACGGCCGTGCAAACGCGCCTCCGCCGCCCCATCGCCTTCCGTCGCCCTCCCGCCGTTTCCCGATCGGCCCGCAGCCGTCGGGCCACATCGCGCGCCGTCCTCCTCCTCTCGCCCGCCAACATTCACAGCCGTTTCTCAACAATTGCCCGCCGCAAACGGACGCCGCCTGCGCAACAGGCGCCGCCGCCCCTCGCCGCTTCCGACCCAACCCCTCGACCGAGGCAAACCGCAATCCGAATCTACAGACCAACCCAATCTGCCGTCAAGCACACACGACAGCCGACCTTACACGTTACGCGTTACACATTACGTTTACACGTCTACGTTAGGTTAGGTTAGGTGGACGTGGGTTAGGTTAAGGGGACTTGGGTTAGGTTAAGCGTCAAACTTAGGTTAAGCATTCAAACACGTCAGGCGTCAGAGGTTAGGTTAGGTTAGGTTAGGTTAGGTTAGGTTACACGTTAGGTTAAGGGGTCAGTGCTAGGTTAAGAAGCGTCAAACGTAGGTTACAAAAGCGTTCAAACGTGAGGCGTGAGCCGGACAGCTTACCTTACGTAGACGTTAGGGGCTCACAGGCTGAGCTCACCTCGCCACACCACACGTTAGGTTCGGTTCGGTTCGCTCGGCTCAGCGTAAAGCGCCGAGGTCAGGGTTACGTTCGTTCACCTTCGGGCGCCACACTTTCGGTTGAAAGGTCGCGACGGGACGACGTCGGCAGGCACGCCGCAAACGAACAAAAACGTACAGACGACGTCGGAAACCGCCGACAGACGGGGGAGCAGCACGACCACGACCACGACCAGACACCGAGCGCGAACGAGACACACGCGAACCACCCCCACCGGCCAAAGGGCACCACACAACAACCCAGAGCACCACGTGTCGACACCAGAGCAACCCGCCGCTCACGCGACATGGCTGGCACCGAAGGGCAACCGCCCGCAACTGCGCTTTCCGCGCCGGCCCGGATGCACGTCGTGCTACAACAACACCACTACCGTACACAGCCGCTGTTCACAACATCACTATCAATGGCGCGCCCGCGGCTCGCCGCCGTCGCAGTCGCAGCCCCAACGCCAGCACTTTTGCACCACCATTCACACGCACCGCAACACAGCTCGCCGACACAGCCGAACAAAACAAACACCACACAACAACAGCAACAACGCCGCCGCCTCTACTTGTGCCGGCGACCCACCCCGCCGATGGCGCACCTCTCGCCAGCCGGCAATCGACACACACGCACCCACCCACCGGGGCCCAGTGCAAAAAAAAAAAAAAAAAAAACACACAAAAACAAAAAAACCAAACAACACAAACGACACGGGAAGCGCACACCGCCACTTCGCGCGCACGCCACCAACCAGTCGTCGTCTCAAAATAACAAACACAAACAAAATAAACTAACAACTAGGGCAACACAAAACAAAAACGCCTCGCACGAACCGCCCACAAAAAGGACAAGCACACGCACAGCCTCTGCTGACGACCACGACGCAGCGGCACGCTGCTCCTGTCCCGCGCCCCGCGCCCCACTCGATTCACAACTCACGCGACACCGTCAACGACGGGCTCGCTTCCCGCAACCTACCACCTTTCCGCCACGACGCACAGCCCCAGCCCCACCCGACGACGCCCGTGGCAACGACTGCACTTTCACCACCGCCTCCCCCTTCCCCCCCAAAACACACACACACACACACACACAGCCAGCCAAAAACGCACTCGCGACCCACACATGCACGTGCATCGGCACACGCCAACCAGTCAACGTCGACAACCACACGCAAGGCTCGAAACGAAACCGGCGTCCTTCCACGTTGCCATCAAGCTACGCGACACAAGACACAAGGAACCAACACAACAGCCGGCCCCACTAATTCCCACTCTCACGCCGCAAAAAGCACACCGAAACCGCCAAACGCACGCACATTCCCCTTCGCACTGACACCACCGACCGGCTCGCTACCACACACCTCTCGGCAGCCGTTTCACGCCAATTCGCCACACCGCCCACACAGTCGACAAGCGCCCGCCCTGTACGGCACACGCAACGACGCAGCGCAGCAAAGGGCGCCCGCAACACATACCTCTCCGCCGCCCGACGCGCCAACCGCCACACCACACCGCCAGCCACTCGCAAATTGTGCACTGCCACCAGCCACACGTCCAACACGCCGCGCCGCCTCCGGCCACCCGCCAGGGGGCGCTCACGTCCGCGACAACAGCGCGGCCCGCCGGGCCGGGCCGAACCGAACCGAGCCGCCGCTGCTCTGCACTCGGCACGGCCACACCCTGCTGCAGACCGGGCTCGTCCCTCTGTACGCGTCTGCCTGCGCATCAACACAACACGACCTTTTTTTTTTTTTTCCTCTCTACCGCCATCCCTTCTTCTCGCGTTTTACTCGTTGTTGCAGCAGCGGCGCACACCTACACATCCACAGCCCCAGCCGAGCCGGCCTCACCTCAGGGCCCGCCGCCAGCGTCTCCTCCTCGGGCACAGGTGCGGTGCTGTGGCCGCCCATCCAACCGCATTGCTGGCCGTCCAGCCACCAGGCGTTCCCACTGCCGCGAGCCACGCCGCGCACCGACCCTGCTGCAGAAAACGAAGCATAGCCAGAGACCGACCGATACACAAAGCAAGCCGTCGCCTCGCCTCTTGTCCTTCCTGCCTTCCTTCCGCCCCCGCCCTTCTCACACCACCGCCTCTCCACTTTCGCCCCCCCCCCCCTCCTTTTTTTTCTTCTTTCTTTCTTTCTTTGGCCCTCTCTCCTTCCCGCCATGGCGGTTACGGCACCGCCTGCAGCGGCAGATTTTTTGCGCCCACACGCCTACTCCTACCACCATTAACCTTGCCCTGCCCTGCCCATCAACGTCGCAGTCGAACCGACGCTTGCCAACACACTGCCCACGTTCCTTTCTCTTTTCGGCCTACGCCCATTACGCGCCGCCGCCACAGCACCTTCCCTTCCCACAACACACCGACGTCATCACACGCACCCAAAACAGGGGCCACGACCGTGTTCCTCGCCCACTCCCATCCCGCACGGTACGCACATTCCCAACTACTACCGCGCACCCTCCCTTTCCACTCTGTGTGTCTCTGTGTCTGTGTCCTGTCCGCGCGTGACGCCTCTCAACATCCGCCGTCCCCCGTCCCGTTTTCGCCCCCATGCCGTCGTCGCGCCGCCTCCTCCCCGTCCACCGCCGCCCCTGTCCGCCCCGCACCACACCATACACCGCTGCTTGTCCCGGCCGTTGCCACCAAAGGCGCCGACCGCAAACGCGCCACGCCGCAGCCCCCGTGCGTCTCGCGCTCGCTTGCATCTCCGTGCCGACGCTGCCTCTCTTCCCACTCGCACTCGACCTCGACAACACAGTCTTTGGCTCCGCCACTGCGTGTTCCGGTGGTACGCACGCTGCAACACGTATGTATTCATTACCAGAGCGATGGCGAGGCATGACAGCATCTCTGTCTGACCAGAGAGTTCTTTATCGCTGCTAGTCGGCGCTTGGACCGCGCCAGACGACAGTAGTGGCACGCACCGGGTCGCCAGGAACAGTTGTTATATATATTGTAGCGCGAGTCGGGAGAGGTAGTAGTCGGTCGACAGTAGTAGCGGGTGGACGGTTGTACTGAGCGGGCGTCGGCGGCGTGCTCTGCTCGTCTCGCGACTCTGGTCACGGTTCGGGACGATGTATAGTATATTGTGTTATAATCAAGAGGTGGTGTGACGCTGCATTGCGCAAATCTGATAACGTATGTTCATTGTACTTATTTTGTTCAACAACACAAGCCCCACTATTACTTTTTTTCTAAAGTAACTTTTGTCTCTTAACGAAAAACATTCACTTTTTAAAGACTACTTCCTATGGCATTTCCCTCCAAGGAGTGCAATTAATTACCAGCCAGCACTCATTCATTGCACACAGCTGTGTAAGGGGTATCTACAATCGAGGAGCGGATATAAATGCAATTTTTTGTTTCTTTTTGTTTTTTGTTTTGTGTGTGTGTTGTAACCTCCCAGCAATATTTAAAATAATGGACAATGTTATTTACGGATGCTAATGGACATTGCGCTAATTGTAACCTCGCCCACAATGAGAGGTATTGAAAATGGCAACAACAATGTGCAATTCGCAATCTGACTCAAATATAAAGTCTTCACACAACATTTAAAAAAGTCCGTTCAGTGACAAGAAACTTCAATTAAACCGAAATATCGGTCTTTGGCCCTGTGCAAAACAATCGGAATTAAAGTCTTACCTCCGAATAAATGGATGTCACATTTCTGCTCTGGTTGTTGCGCAGCGCTTGGAGGAACTGCATTGCAAATAATAATATTCTCTTTTTTTGTGATTTTAGTGACATTTTTCTTCAAAGAAGTGGAACGAACTCTTTAGTTCAATAAAAGATTAAATGTTTGAAAAATGCTTTTGAAATAAAAATTATTATTGGGGAACTTGTTGGAGCATAATTACAATAAATAC
>NW_025725874.1:0-15990 GCF_021461395.2 Schistocerca americana
CGCACAGCGCGTGCAAGATGAGGTCCTGATACAACCTAACACACTTACCCTGGGTTCACGTCTTAAAGCCGCTGCGGGGAATACTACTGCGTTAAAACCGGATCTTTGGCTTTTGAAGTAACGCTCTACAAACCGTGCCATCTGAACACACCTTACACTACCACGGATACAATCTTGCTTCGAGCCACGTCCGGGAACTTGCTACATGCTTGTAACTTTTATAACGTATCAGATAGCCATCACCTAAGTAATTCATGTTTGTATTGGGATGGAGAAGCAATGATTGTGTTCTCGCTGGTCTTTGCATACAATATTTCTGTATTGATACTGGAAGTCTTACGTATTTTTCTTTAACGTTATCTTCTCCAGAGGTATAGAAACAACTTAACTGAAACTTTCTTAATGTAAATATAGATGCCGTGTACTGAATGAAGAGATATGCTTGAAGTTCTTTGAGTCTATAGATACTGCAATAAGGAGCAGCTCAGTAGCAGCTCAATTGAAGAGGAATGGACACCTCTAAAATGGGCGATCACAGAGGTTGGAAAGACAAACATAGGCACAAAGAAGGTAACTGCGAAGAAAACATGGGTAACAGAAGAAATACTTCAGTTGATCGATAAAAGAAGGAAATTGAAAAATATTCAGGGAAATTCAGGAATACAGAAGTACGAGCCTCTTAGGAATGAAATAAATAGGGAGTGCAGGGAAGCTAAGTCGAAACAAATACATGAAAAATGTGAAGAAATCTAAAATGAAATTATTGCCGGACGACTCACTCAACATATAGAAAAGTCAAAACAATCTTCGGTGAAAGTAAATTCATGGGAGGGAACATTAACAGAACGATGTGATTCCAGTGTTAAATGGAGAGGAGAGAGCGGATGGGTGGACAGAGTACATTGAAGGCCTCTGTGAGGGGGAAGATTTGTCTAAAGGTGTGATAGAAGAAGAAACATGAGTCGATGTAGAAGAGATAGGGTATCGGTTATTAGAAACAAATTTTAAAGAGCTTTGGAAGACTAAGATCGAATAAGGCAGAAGGGTAGGTAACATCCCGTAAGTATTTCTAAAATCATTGGGGGAAGTAGCGAGAAAATGTCTATTTACACTGGCGTGTATGATGTATGACTCTGGCATATGCCTCGGAAAGACATCATCTACACAAGTCAGAATATTGCAAGAGCCGACAGGTACGACAATTATGGCACAATCAGCTTAATAGCTCATGTATCCAAGTGACTAACAAGAATAATATACAGATAAATGGAAAAGAAAATTGACGATTTGTTAGAAGAGAGTCATTTTAGCTTTAGGAAAGGTAAAGGCTCCAGAGAACCAGTCCTGACGTTGCGATTGATAATGGGAGCAAGACTAAATAAAATTCAAAACACGTTCATAGGATTTGTCGACCTGGAAAAAGCACTCGACAATGCAGAGTGCAGCAAAATGATCGAAATTCTGTGAAAAATGAGGGTAAGCTATAGGGAAAGAAGAGTGATATACAATATGTACAAGAGCCAGTGGGAACAATGAGAGTGGAAAAGCAAGAACGAAGTAATCGGATTAAAAAAGATACAGGGATTTTGAGGTTGTCTTCGCCACTACTGTTCAATTTGTACATTGAAGAAGCAATGTTGGAAATAAAAGAAAGGTTCAAGAGTACAATTCTACTTCAAGGTGAAAGGATACCGGTGATACGATTCGCTGATGACATTGCTATATTCAGTGAAAGCTAAGAATAATTATAGGATCTGATGAATGGAATTAACTATCTAATGAGTACATAATATGGATTGAGAGTAAATCGAAGAAAGGCAAAAGTATCAGAAATGAGAACAATGAGTTATTTAACGTCAGGATTGGTGGTAACGCAGTAGTTGAAATTAAGGAATTCTGTTACGCAGGCAGCAAAATTACTCATAATGGGCAGGGCAAGGAGGATATAAAAAAGAGGCTAGCAGTGGCAAAATGGCATTCCTGGCCAAGAAATGTCTGCTGGTATCAAACATAGGCCATAACTTGAGGAAGAAATTTTTGAGAGTGTACGTTTGGAACTCGCATTGTGTGGGAGTGAAACATGCGCAATGGAGAAACCTGAAAAGAAGAGAATCGAAGCATTGGTGATGTGGTGCTGCAGACGAATGTTGAAAAATGGGTAGACTGATAACGTAAAGACTGAGCCCTCCTCCGCAGAATCGGCGAGGAAATGAATATGTGGAAGAAGGGACAACATGCTAGGACATTTGTTAAGACATCACGAGACGACTTTCGCGTACTAGATGGAGATGTAGAGGGCAAAAACTGTAGAGAGAAATAAAGACTGGATGGAATACATCCACCAAATAATTGAGGACGTAGATTGCAAGTGCTACTCTGAGATGAAGAGTTTGGCACAGGAGAGGAATTTGTGGCGAGTCGTGTCAAAGCAGTCAGAAAAAGTAGTGTGGCTTTGATGGCTGGGATATCCCACAGGATGGCTTCAGCCGCCTGTTGGAGCTACTGTTCTTCCTCTGGGCATACTGGTCCCTTTCTTTACGGATATGTGAGAGGCTATTGTATGCGTATTTGTAGAGTGCAGGTGAGGGTAACGGATGCTTAGACAGCAGTGTGTTATGTTTGTGCTCTACGACGATTTGATAGTGAGAGAGAAGGAAGACTGTTGAACACACTGCCGACAGATCCTCTAACCCTTTCAAACAGCACCAAGGTGTCGTCGGTCTAACGTTACATGTTACATGAACTCAATTCATGAGATATTGCAATGATATTTGGAACTTAATCGAGAACATTAGGGCAAAGTCTGGTAATCAGAAACTTACTACTGCCAATCCTCCCATTGCCGGCCATATACTGGCAGTGTAGATTTCACACACCATCAGCACTCGAAACGACTTCAGGGACAGCATATTGAATATTTCTAACACTGCGTATTTTTACTCTTTCGCGGCTTATATGTTGCTGTCAACGTAATGAACATCTGAGGTGTGAGCGGACAGCGCCGTAGGAAACGCACTGCCGTGGTCAGAGATCCGGGTTCGTCTCCCAGACAGCACATTCTATGCCAATGTCCCGTTTTAAATTCCAATGACTGATTAAGTGAGGACATGTGACGTTGTTGACTGCGATACGTCCAATGGATGGGGACGTTAATGCAGGCAGCGTCTCTGGAGCTGTTCCAGAGGAGCAGACAGTGGGGTTTTACCCTCTCCACTCCCTCATACAGCATACAACGCAACGTATCACCACACTACGTACACACCCATTACAGCCACAGTCACTCAAGAGAAACACTTATCACACATGGCATGAAAAGAGGCCACTGTGTGTGAAAGAAGGGTTCAAATGGCTCTGAGCACTATGGGACTTAACATCTGAGGTTATCAGTCCCCTAGACCTTAGAACTACTTAAACCTAACTAACCTAAGGACATCACACTCATCCATGCCAGAGGCAGGATTCGAACTTGCGACCGTAGCGGTCGTGCGGTTCCAGACTGAAGTGCCTAGAACCGCTCGGCCACTGCGGCCGGCTGCGTGTGAAGGAAGCAACCCTTTGCCGGGCAGCTGGGGTAACACCTCACCAACAGTGCCATACCACTTTTTCTTTCTTTTTATTTCAGTGTTTTGAATAACCACTTAAGCAGAGGTTCAGTGTTACTTCTTTCCATCAGGCCCCATAAGGAACGTTATTTATTGCTGAAGTTTAGGATAAGAGCCCTTTTTCTTAAAAAAAAATAAAAAGAGCTTCTATAGGCCGTGAAATAGACCACCATAAATGTTTTCAGAATGAAATTTCACTCTGGAATGGAGTGTGTGATGGGAAACTCACTGGAAGATTAAAACTGCGTGCCGGACGGAGACTCGAACCCATGATCTGTGCAGACGGGTCGTGAGTCGTGCTTGGGTAGCTTTGTCGGCAGAGCGCTTGACCGCGAAAGGCAAACGTCCCGAGTTCGATTCTCGCAGTTTTAAAAACGTATTGTTTGCAACATTTAGCTACTTTCCAGCTACTTCTCAACCGCCACTCCACTTTGAATTTTGTTATAGCGTGGCATCGCTTTTCCGATACCCTCGTCATAGAAGTCAGTCGCTTGTGATTTTCATCTTCCCACAGGCTGGTCTGCAGGTCGTTGTCTGTGCCAAATTGTCCTCATAGGCTCATGTGAGCGAAGAGATGAAAATCAGAGGGAGCCAAACCTAACTGTATGCTAGTGTAATATTTCGTGCTTTTGCAGCCATCATATTCTGCTACAAGAAACTCTTTTTAGAGCAGTTTAGAAGGCAGCAGTGGCGAGATGCCGCAATGCAGTTTGCGGTACCGATGGCAGATTGTTTTTTCGGTACGGGTATCTTGGGAAAGACCGCCTAAATTAAGCTCCTTCTCCGCGCTTGGCTGCTGCATTCGGATGTTGCGCGCCAAAATCACGGTCTTCTGTTATTAATATTAGACAAGCTAACCAGCGTATTTAATTGCATGTCATGTTTAAAGCATCTCTCAACAGGGTGCTTTCATTCCATTGTATCACAAGTATTTATAACCAGCAAATATTAAACAACTGCGGAACGAAAGAGGCAGACGAAGCACTTCGGTGATCTTCGGATCACGCCTAACTTCGATTGTGGGCGAAGTGGCTCGGATCTGAGAAAATTGGAAATTTGTAGTAAGGTCTTATGGGACAAAACTGCTGAGGTCATCGGTCCCTAAGCTTACACACTACTTAACTTAACTTAAACTAACTTACGCTAAAGACGACACACACACACACACACACACACACACACACACACACAGACACACACACACACACACACACACACATGCCCGAGGGAGGACTCGAACTTCCGACGAGGGAAGCTTGGCTCTGAGATCAGACCTAGTTTGACAGTCTCGGAGGATGGACATATTGTCCACCGCGGTATCAGTTAAGACTTAATTTGCAATGTATGGTTATTTGGACATATAGTTGTGAATAGTGTGCTACTAATTACGGATATATGCAGTTCATTAATTTGTTGAAGTATAGAAATCATTTGTGACTCCAAAAGGAAAGTAATTGTACAGTTTCTCGTGTTCTGTCCATAAAAAGCGAGTGGCATCCCGTATTAACAAACTGATTGGAAATTTAATCTTTTCTAAAATAACAATTCCTCACAAAGAGTTTCTTACAGCCTGTTTTCTGCGCAGGAGGCAACAAGTACAGAAGACTGCAGGTTGGTGAACTTTTATTAGAATTTATGTATTCCACTCAGGGCGGTGGAAGCGAACAGGAACCTCGCGTGTGCTGCAATTTTAGTGCAAATGAGATCAGCGATATGTTATGTGTGGTAACACAGAGGAGGTATGAAAGGGAGAGATATTTTTGAGGAAAAGGGGTTTACAAGCACTCTCTCTGTTTTCCAAGTTGCCGTAATAGGTGATCCATACACGTCCCTATGAAAACGCTACAGGAGCACTTTCGTTGCCCCTGCAGTGTGCGGCCGAGAATTGCCACGAAGAAGAGAACGTACGAATCAGCAGTGGGCAGTTCACACTTGGCGGGAGACACTATCTTTTAGACATTTTTACCTGCTCACTGTGTGATCAGAACTGAAAAGTAACACGTGACACGACTGATGTGCATACTAAACAACTCTTGTGATACATCTGCACAAAGCTTCACCGGATTTTCTCTGTGATGTTAACTTCGTGGGCAATCGGAGGTCAAAAAATAGCCGTTGTATTAGGAGGGCCACAGTCGAGGATGGAAATCTTCGTCTGTGAAACGCGCTCGGATTCCGCCGTTGCTGACACATGAATGCATGTATAAACGGTTTTTCTTCATGGACTGTAGACACCTCAATTTCTTACCCATGATATTGTTGTCATTTGAGATACATGTCTCCACTGACGAAGTCACTGCAGTGCTATTACAAAGAATACGAGTACATCACTTCGTGGGTTTCCTTATGGCGTCCTTAAGTTGCGTTATTTATTAACGGTCCTGCGTATTAATGTGATAGCCGCCTGTGTTCAACGTAAACGTGCAACAACCACCCCGAGACGGCACGTGGCAGCACTAACAGCTCAGGGTACATGAAACGTGTCAGGATGGAGATGGAAACCAGTGCTGTTGTGGTCGTAATGCGCCAATGGAGTGATGTGTTTGACGTCCAGAAGAGCATAATCATTGCCTTTCGGGTCAAAGGGGGAAGCATTTCCGAAACGGCTAAGTTCATGAACCGTTCGCGTGCCTCCGTACTTATACTGTGCACGCAAAATGGCGCTATTCAAAACCAACGCCGAGGCAGCTGTGGTACGCCACGGGTAAGAGATGACAGGGTCGAACGACGGCTGCGCAGATGTGCAGGGGCACTAGACGCGCAACTGTTGAGAAACAGACCCCCCAGATGAAGCGAGGGGCTACCAACAGAGCCTCCTCAACAACCATCAGCAAACGTTGGTGCGTATAGCCCTCCGCAGCAGCCACTGCTTCACGCACCCACGCTGACTGCTGTTCGTCGCCGACGACGCCTGGAATTTGCACTCCAGAATGGCAACCGAACGTCCACTGAAAGGCTACAGGTGGCTCTTTCAGATGAACCACATTTTAAGCTCGATCAGGCAGATGACGCCTATAGTTCAATTCTTTTATCTTGGCGGTTCGCGCATGCCCGCCCATACGCGGGAGATTGCTGTGTTGCCAGTTGTACGCACCAAGAGAAGCAGCGCCATAGTATAGTTCGCAAACTTACGTTTAGGGGGCAGCGCGGAGTTTATGAACTAAAGCCACCACGGCCGCATTAACCCTTTTGCTGCTACAGAGACGTACTCCCCGCATTCCGCGATGTGCGCGATTTTGTCATCATTGCACTGCTCGCCTGTGCAGACTCATGGTGTTTCCACTGCTTTGACACACTTTATCATTCGATTTCACAAAAATTATTTGGCCCAAAAATTTGATTTTTACACATCTTCTTTACTGATACCTTCCCCCCATAAATGACTTAATTTTGTTTCGATGTTCAACGCAGTTATTGTGCAGTATTAGATGTAGTAAACCATTGCACGAAATTTTGAAGAGTTTGCAGAGGTAAAAGTACAAAGCGTATACTTTCTGTATGGTCGATTTTAGTTGCCACTAGAAATTTCAAAAAATTACATTTAAACGAATAAAATTCATTAAGTAAGACACTTCGATATTGTTTTTAAATAAAGAAAATATTAAGCACCAAACAAGGTCTGAACTCAGAACCTTTCGCTTAGTAGTCACAAGCTTTAACCATTACGCAATTTTTTATTTATTTATTTTTAATCTCATTTTGTTCCTTATATTCGTTGTATCTGTTCGGGGTGGACGTCGAAAGACACCCATATCAGTTCGTTGTTGATCCATTAACTCAGTTTTTTTTTTTTTATTACAGAGGACACCTTGCCCTCTGACCAAACACGCTGAGTTACCGTGCCGGCTAACGCTAAGGCAGCTCGTCGTTCAATATATCCCCCCGGAGGACTTTAAAATATCACGCAAAACACCGGCAAACACTGTTGGTATTACTATGAATTAGTCACGTTTTGTCGAAGTACAATAGTAAATAAACAATTACCGCTGTTCTTTATTGTGAAACAGCGGTTAGTGAGAATGATACAAACACCTATTGCTTGTTTGGTTTAATTAATTAATAGAATATGAAGCAATTGGTATAAAGAATGCTTTTTCGAAACTTACTATAAAAGAAAGTCTGCTATCAAGACATTGCTTTTGTTCAATTACTTTATTTATGACTGAACGTTTCTAAAACTGAAGACACTCTTCCGTGCTCCACACTGCAGTCGAGCTCTGGCAACGTCGTTCTCTGTTCATTGGCTGACTGCGTTTTGTGACGTCAGATGCGCAGAACGAACCTGAACTCGGCCGCCGTCATAAATGACGCGCACTTTAGTTCGGCGTGAAACGCTTGACACTAAACACCCTTCACCAGTCTTACGGTATATTGATAATTTTTCTTTATGGACCATCTGACAGTAACTGAATAAAACACAGTTTTAGTGTCATACAAGTTTCGCCTTTATTTTCTGCAAGGCATCTTAAGTAGCCTGGAATATGTACATATGTTTGCTATTTAATTTATATTTTGGTCACTGTACCTATAGGTTATAAACAGTTCTGTTGGTTGGTATTTCCTATTACGTAGTAATATTTTGAACTCTACTTACAGGTTGCGTGGACGATTTCCTACATATTACGCTCCTGTTGCATTTTTGGTGTTGTTGTTCTTCTTCTAAATGCCAATTTGCGGTTTTATTCCCACATTTCACACCACTATGAACTTGACACTTGTTTCAATGTAATGTTTTGGTTTGTGTTACCGACTGTTAGATATTATTGCCAAAGATCGAATGTTATTGCCGAACTTTCGAGTGTAATTATTGAAGTATTTGTGTTCTGTTTGTGTATGCATTTGTGCGTGTGTGCGCGCGCGCGCGAGTGTGTGTGTGTGTGTGTGTGTGTGTGTGTGTGTGTGTGTATCCAGAAGGCGAAAGGGGAAGAGTTTTATTTTTATTTTACTTTTTTCTGGTTGTGGGAGAGGGACGATTTTTTATTTTTTTTATCTTATAATTTCTTTTATTAAGTGTTTGTTTTCAGCTTTGGCCTTCTGAATGTGGAAGACAGGACTACAAAAGTAGAAGATGTCTTCATCAGTCTGTTGACTTACCGAAGGAGGAGAGCGTTATGGTCTGTGGAATTACCTGGGTGATCTCGTCATTCTGGAAGAGATAATGGATCGAATAAAGTATGCATCTTGGGAGTCCATGTACACCTCTATATGCAGTTTGTTTTTACTCATGACGATGCACCTACCAGCAGGACAGCTCGCATTGTATGTGCGTAGTAGGAACGTCAACGAGATGAGTTTACCACATTCTCCTGGCCACCAGACTGTCCGGATTGAAACTCAAACGAGAATCTGTGGGACCACCTCGATCGGGCTGTATGCGCCATGGATTGTCAGCCGAGGAACCCGGCGCAGCTGGCCATATATCTGGAGTCGGCATGGCTGTACGTCCCTCTCGGCACCTCCTGGAACGTCACTGACTCTCTTCCTGCACGTCTCTCAGCGGTTTACACTGCAAAAGATGGTTATACAGACTTTTGACAGGTGGACACATTAATGTGACTGGGCAGTGAGTTCACCTGTAATATGGCAGACCAAGATCTACAAGTTCCAAATTAGACGTACGAAAGAAGAGAAAAGGCGGATTGCATATCACAAAACTTCCAAACAAAAATCAGAAATCATAACATTCAACAAACAAGTAAGTATCATATTCTATGGGAAAAATAGTTTTGACACGGAATTCAATATTCATAACTATACAGGATGTAATTAATTAACAGCAGAAACTGATAGAAGTGAAACTGTGCGCTAATAGAAGCTAAAAAGTTACATTTGACAGGGGACTGTAAACGAGCCGTTTGCGAGATAATACGAGCCGCCATTTATATTAGTGTCATCATAGTTAGTGCAGAGGTATTTGAAATGTTAACTTTTCGATGACGTCCATTCCTAATTAAGCTCATGTTTCACTTGTAGCCAATTCTTGGTGAGTATAGTAGATGCATGCAGGCACACTTTGCTGCTGATGTAAGACGATATCAGTCTCACCAGTATGATCTAAAATGGATACATGGAGTAGTTCCCATGCCTTGGGATCACCCGATCTGAATTCTCTGGAATTTTTTGTCTAGGGTTCCCTCTCAAGTGAACGCTTCAAGAGCTGAAGCAACGAAGTGACCAGATTTGTCAGGATTTACTAGTTTATTTGGGAATGTAATTCACTGCAAAGATGAGTACGGTATTGTATTCAATGATGAGGACAACATGTGGAACAAACCCTTTAACAGGAACGAGTGACCCGTAAATTATTGTAACATATCACGCACTTAAGTACTGTATTTCTTTTAAGGCTGTCCATTTGGATGGGAACTTAAACGAGAAGTTAAAATTTCAATTAAATTTGTGCTAGGACAATACTTCGAAGCCACTGACTCGTAGCCACACATTCGCAACTATCTTCTTTGCACCCCCATTTTTACTGCCAAGTTTTTACTTCAACTATCGTACATTTCCACCTGCGTCAATTTTCACTAATTTTTATCATACCCTCTGTGTATGAATATTCGATATCCAGTTAACAGCGTCGGCTTCCAAGACATTCACTTTGCGCAGTATATTCTTTTGGAGCATTGTGCTTCACTGAGTGCTCCAAGGATCACAATTACTAACAGCTCTGCGGTTTCAGAAATATCGCCTTACATCAGAGGTAGTGCCGGTTAATATTTTCCGTATTCCACGGTCATTACACTTTGTCAGAAAGTATTATTATTATTATTATTCACTATCTGCCCAATAGGACCACGCGAGGTACAATCCATCAATGTCACTTTGGCCTTCCTTTGTGTTTATTATAAATATTTTCTGTTAATCTGAATGCAGTTACAACTTTTGACAGTGATCTTCGTTCGCAGCTTTTTTTTCTTGTGAGATTTCCCCCAAGTATTTAAACTGAGAAACCGTTTTTATTATTCCATATTTTGTACTCAAAAATATTGGTGCTTATTTGTTGCATGTCATAAATTCCGTTTTTCGAACGATATTTATAGTCCTACTTTTTCCGCAACTTCTTTAAGAATTCCACATTTTTAGCTGTGTTAAAAACCCTAGTTAAAATTGCCAGATCATCTGCAAAAGCGAGCCAGCCGGAATGGCCGTGCGGTTCTAGGCGCTACAGTCTGGAACCGAGCGACTGCTACGGTCGCAGGTTAGAACCCTGCCTCGGGCATGCATGTGTGCGATGTCCTTAGGTTGGTTTGGTTTAAGCAGTTCCTAGTTCTAGGCGACTGATGACCTCAGAAGTTAAGTCGCATAGTGCTCAGAGCCATTTGAACCATTTTCGCAAAGGCGAGGCAATCCACTCTAATTTACTTCTGCCTAACTTTATTGATTGATCTATATTTTGACTCGACTTTTGCTCTCGCCATTCTGTAACCACCTTTTCCAAAACACAGTATGGGGAGAATCCATCTCCCTGTCTAACACCAGTCTTTATATCAAATGGTTCAGAAATTTCTCCCATGAATTTAGACCCAGTGTCAGTTAACGTTTCCTTAATCAGTGTTAGAGTTTTATTATCTATCCCTTGCTCCTTTAAAATTTGGAAAAGAGATTCAACTGAGTCGTAGGCCTTTTTAAAATCCACAAATTTACATACAATATTGTTACCAGAAATCCTTTGGTGCCTAAGGATCAGTTTCAGATTAAGAATTTGTTCCGGACAAGATCTGTTTGGTCTAAAACATGCTTGGTATTCACCAATTTTAGGTTCTAGCTGTTCATGGACTCGATCAAATATTCAACGCGAGAGAATTTTGTATGTGACCGGGAGAAGAGAGATTCCTCGGTAATTATTAACATCGGTTCCACCCCCTTTTTTATGCAATGGATGAATTAGGGCAGTTTTCCAGTCATCAGGTATTTTATCAGTTGGCTAGATTTGTCCTACTACTTGATGATCTCTTGTATAGTGTTAGGGCCAGCTGTTTCTAGTAGTTCTGCAATTATACCGTCTTCTCAGGATGATTTATTGCTTTTAAGTCTCTTAATCTGTTTATTTATTTCGATTTCGTCAGGTTCTTTAGAGCTGGGGTTGGTATTAATAGTTTGCTGTGGTTGGAATTTATTCGCTGGTTCTGGACAGTTTAATAGTTTTTCAAAATAATCAGCAAGTACCTTACAATTTTCTTGGTTATGAAGAGCCAAACAGCCATTTTCATTTTTGAAACACAGACTTTGAGGTTAGTGGCCAGTTAGTTTTGTTTCGAATGTTTTATACAAGTTTCCTGTATGTTCCTTTAGAAGTCTTTTTCGATTTGTAAATGTTGGGCATTTTCGTAGCTTCTTCTACTTTCTCACAGTTAGAAAGGTGGTGTACGTATTTTCCATTTTGTTACTATTCCAACTTTTTAATGCCTCATGCCTCATGCCTAGACTGCTGTTCCACAGTTCGCTTTCCACCAAGGGTGTTTTTGTTTCTTTCGAAGCGGAATTAAATTGTGTGCTGTTGTGATGAACTTTTCTTTTTGGTTTTGCCAGTTGTTGGATTGGTTTTTGTCAAGTTCGCTTGTTAGAGTTGTGGATATTTTAGTAGTGTCAAATTTTGGGATAACATTCTTTCGTTTTGAAGAGTTTTAGAGATCGAAGTTTTACTTTTATTCGCAAAAATAATGATCAGAATCTATATTAGCCCCTTTCCTAACTTGTACATTAAAAACTTCTTTGCTATTAGGGTATGAAATAACTACACGATCCACTTGAAATTGCCCAATAAATGTATTGGGTGCCTACCAAATGTTTGTTTAGAAGGGTTCTTTTTAAAATGTGCTGATATGATTTTAAGGTTAAAATTTTTGCACATGACAACAAGTGTTTGGCCGTTTTGGTTTGTCCATTTATGCTCAGGAAATCCCCTCACCATTTTCTTATATTTTTTCTCTAACCTAATGGAGCATTAAAACAACCCATTACAATTTTAACATGGTCTGAGGGAATTTTCTAGATGATGCCTTCTAACGTTTTGTAAGCTTCGTTTACTTCTTCAGTTTTTTTACAGTTATCCTCATTGACTGACGTATGGGCATTAATTAAAGTGTATACCTTATTGTGCATTTAAGAGAAATTGTCATTAGTCTATTATGAATGGGTTTTACCTCCGTTATTGAATTTAAAATATTTTTGGAGACTGCAAAAGCAACTCCCAGATGCGGTGTATTATTAGGTATTTTTTTATCCGTTGTACTTTTAAAAAGACAATAATTACCGAAATCCATTATGTTATTGTCTGTCGCTCGTGTTTCTTGAAGTGCCAAAATTTGAATCTTCTGTTCTTTTAATTATCTCCGAAATTATGAAGCTCACCAGGTTGCAACAGTGTTTGTATGTTAAGTGTTACGAGAAACGTATTTGTTTTGGTTTTAAGTTGGCCAGAAGACTCAGAAATTCTCTGTTGAATCATACTGCATACTTCGTCGCCGCTAATTTAGAGTCCATCACTACCGACGTAATATGGCACATTCATACAGACAAACCACCATCAAGATCAGTTTTCAACCATATCATGCCCGACCGCGTGCTTTTGAAGTGGAACGTTTTCTACGTGATGACGTTCAAATTGATCCTTAGGATATCATTGGTATCCATCTCTCTATCACGAGTAGTGTTGTCTACGTCAGGTTAGTAACGGACGAGGTGTACAACAGAATCGTGCTTCCGCATGCTAACGATCTTAAATTCAAGCATTCTGATGACCATATTGGGGCAGTCTCTATCGGTCCCTCGGGGCTTGGGCTCCGTACGATACGAGTCTTCGAATTCCAGTTCGAAGTACCAACGGACGTAGTCACCGCGGCTTTCCAGCCTTACGGCAAAGTGGTCAGCCACATGGCCGAAAAATGGACCACCTTTACAATGTACCCTGTTCTTAACGGCGTACGACAGATCAAAACTGAACTGACAAAACATGTAACATCCTATCTTGTCACCGACAGGTGTAGGGCGATTATTATTTATGACGCACAGCCACACACTTGCTCCGGTTGTGGCCAAAAAGGACACGTGAGGTCGGATTGTTTCCGACGACGGTTTGCTCAAATCCCGGCAGGTGAATATAAGGCTCCTTCTGTGGTAACGACCTTTCCTCTCAATTATGCCGGGGTTACACGAGCAGCCACCTATACCGATACCGACCACATTCGTCCCATAGCCACCCCCGACAGCGAGGACAATGGATTCTGCAGTACCGGAACCAGCCACTACATCGGCGCACCCTCCTGAGGACTATCACCGACGGAGCTTGCAAGAAAGCACGGATGACAGGATGGCCATTGACCCACGAGTTGTACCGACAGCGGTTTTTCTTCCAGACACCGAAACAGCTGAAGAGATCCTCCACATTCGGATACTGAAACAGACGTCCGTAAACAGCGTTCCCCACGGAAACATAAGAGACGGCGGCGTGCTCCATCCGACGAGTACTTTCAGCGAACATCTGACAAGGACTGTGGACAATCCGACGACGGTACCGGCGGTGCAGAGGCCGCAGTAACATCCCATCTACCCAGATCGCCAGGGTGACGGCTTCAGCCCCCCCCCCCCCCCTCCCCCGACCCCACAGAGCAGCAGGATCACATGCAGACAGCCGCTGCAGATTGCCAGCCAGTCACCAACAGCCACCAACAGCCGATGGTATTTCATGGCGACTGAGCAGACGACAGTGAGGAAAACTCCATGCCCATCGTGTCGGACGACACTCGGGGGAATTTACCCCACCAGTGTTGATCCTTTTCCAACATCAGTGGCAGCGATGAGACACCCTGACGTCACGTGCACACACAAGGGTGTTGAGTGCCAACACGGGTGCTTTGGACAGACTTCAAACTTATCGTATTGCGACTTTAAACATCAACACTAAACGGACGCGCGCTAAGTTATCCTTGATTCAGGATAGGTTGAATTCTGCTTCCATCGATATAGCCCTTCTAGAGGAGGGGTGCGTCTACGACTTTCCAGCATTTACGGTTATGACGCATGCGTCTCTCCAGATTCCCCCACAGGCAGCGGCGTCTGTGTACTTCTTCGGGAAGGGATAGTGGCGGACGATATCCTCTTTCTGCCTGGTGCAAGAGGAATGGCACTCATAGTACTGGGTGTCCACCTTATCAACATTTACGCACCTTCCGGGACGGAGAAACGTCGCGAACGTTCGCGATTCTTTGCGGAAGACGTCGCCCCGCTCTTCCAAGGCTACCACGACCATCTGATATTTAGAGGTGGCTAAAACTGTGTACTGGCACCCAGGGACCAAATCGCATGACATGATCCGTGCCCGGAACTCGAGACACTAATCCGAGACCTGCAGATGGTGGACACTTGGGAACATCTTCACAGCCACACACTGGATTTACACACTTCACGAGTCACTCTTCCAGTCGCATCGACCAGGTTTATGTCTCACACTTTCTTGCCTCTGGAACATAGGATGCGGAGCTATGGCCTACAGCTTTCTCGGACCACTCTGCCTCCATCTGTGCCATCACCCTACGGCGACAGCAAATGTGGAGAAACCGCAGCCCATGGATATTAAAAGTCGCTCACTTGTCTTACCCGGATTGCCGCCAAGTCGTTGAGGATACCTGGCATATCCTGCGACGATCCGCGGTGGTTGGACTGCGCCAAACCCGCACTGAGGCGAACGTTGATAACTTACAGTCGCGACCACGCTTCTTGGCATAGACATACACTCGATTTTTACTTCAGAGTACTGCGAGATTGCGATGGTATGGCGCCGTCTCCGAAACAACAAACGGCGGTCCACCGTGCTAAGGCTCAGATCATCGCTAATATGCGACGCCACCCACAGGGGGGAGAGGGGGGGGGGAAGGGTGATAATTCGTTCGAGAACGCAGGAGAGGATAGCGAGCGGAACGCCCGTCTATGATCCACGTACTTCGTGAACGTAAACGACGCCAAAGACCGTCGCATACTTCATCGACACGGAGGACGATCGTCGCCTCACCACGCGACAAGACATAAGCACAGCGCTCTACGATCATTATTCCAAACTCTTTTCAGCTCAGACTCCTGATCCGACGACACTGGAGGACGTCTCTCAGACGATCTACGGCAATGGAAGCGGCATTGAGGGAAGAAATTATGGAAGAAGAAGTGATGACGCCTTTAGAAGAGGAGCTGTAAAGAAGTCTCCGGGTCTTGATGGGCTCCCCTTGGAATTTTATCGGACTTTTCAATATTTAATAGCCACCCGATGGACGGACATCTATCGCGAACTACTATCCCCAGAAGCGCTGCTCCCTGCGGCCCTTGTAGAAGAGATGATTATTCCTATTCACAAACCGTCCGGATGCAGGACTACCGCCCGCTGACGCTATTGAAC